>NC_142937.1:39699565-39704565 GCF_046866305.1 Octopus bimaculoides
AGCTGCGCTACGATAAATTCTTGTAAAATATCGAATAAACTGTTGGAAATAATCGATTCTTCTATGGACCAATTATTCACCCAAAGATGAGACCACACCGAACATTGACATTTGAGTTGTTTTTGTCCGGTTCTCTTGTTTCGTGTGAGTCTTCTGAAACCCAGATCTTGATGTGCTTATTTATCATTATTGAGACATGAAATGTTGCTTTATCGCCGAAACAAATTTTCCGATAGAAGCACTGATCTTCATCTGATGAAGGTAACATCTCCACCGTACTTCGAAATGTGTCATTTGGCTGACGTACTTTCAAAAGTTGTACTTTTCAAGCATAAAGTTTCAAGTTATTGTGCAAAACTTAATCAATTATTGACTGCACTGAACTTAACTGATTACTTGCAATACAACTGGACCTAGTCGAGCTACGACGAAATAATCTTTGAATTTGTACAATGTCTTCCACAGCCATACTAAGTGGCCCAGCCACTGCTTCCTGTTTCCATATACATTTTATGCTAGGAACGGATGCTGTTGGTAGTTACCTTCCATACTTTCGTAATTCTGTTAGACCTGAGTGTCTGTTATCGTCTCTATGAAACAGGATACACGTCCCGCTTTCTCTTGGGAGCTGTTAATCACATTAAAAGTCATGAAAAATAATACACAGCTTTAAAGACAAACGAAAGTGATATAAGTATTAAAACAAAGAACATAAATTAAAACTATAATAGTATTTCTCCGACATATAAAGAAGTTGATTGTAGTATCTCAACTTTAATAAATGCAATAAATTGTGGGGAAGTGTAAAGATCATTTACGAACACCGCTTACAATATTGCCAAATACGATGGTCCGGTGCGAAGCCGATGGTAACGTACTGATAACCAGTAATATACTGCTCCACAGTATACATACATAGATACATACATACATACATATATATATATATATATATATATATATATATATATATATATATATATATATATATATATATATATATATATATACATGCGTGCATGTGTGTGTGTTAAGATGTACACTCTTACGTATTATGTTCTATACTTCTTGTCCCTTCCAACAAACTTACAAACACACACACAGGCATGCACGCGCACATATACATAAACACACGCACGCACACACACATGCATTGGCCGATAGAGATCGAGAGATAAATGAATAGTTGGATTCACGCAAACATATACATATATTATACATACATGTATAAAACTGTATAAATATATTAGTATATGGTTGTGAACTGAATCTACGCATTTCATACGTTTTTCTCTACATTCCGAAGCGTTAACATTGCCTTAAATAATCATAACCCTTAACTTGTCTTACGCGTTGTTTTCATTTCAGCACCTTCATATACATATGTATGTGCATTAACCTGTACTTCAATTTATATATATTAATGTGTGGGTGTGTGAGAGAGTTCAAAGACAATACACACACACACATATACATTCATATATTTCAATACAGATTTGCTTCACATCGGCACATCTTATTTCGCCTGAACAGGAATCAAATGTGCTCGATGAAAATGTTTAAATAAATTATATTAGTTAGAGCTATGACAATAACTGTGCGAAAAGTGTAATAGTTTCGGTAGTGAAACATAAGCAAAGCAAAGCGACGAATCGACAAAATTGAATCGAAATCTTGTTAAAAATTTCACTCACCGGTTGTTTACATGGAACACTGCAGAATTCACTCTAAGCACACCCTCCGCACCTATACAGACAGAAACACTAATACATACACGCATGTGCATGCCTGCAAATGTATATGTCTATATGTACGTGTGAAAGCATGTACATACATATTCGTATTGGTGTATATGTGAAAATACATTTACATACATATATGTTGAACTATATGCAATTTATAGAAGGAATATCTTAGAAACATATACGCGTGTGTGTGTGTGTAAATGAGTATGCACATGGACACAGACATAATTCGAAATAAGAAAACAAATTTATATGCTACCAATCATAAAACTCCCTAATGTAATCTGTTTTGCACTGTTCCAGATCTGTTCCCAATTCATATACAAAATATTCGCTTTGCTTATTTCTTTGAACAAAACTGAGGGACAAATAATGACAAATAGTTGTTTTCAAAGAAAATGTTATAATTTAGTCAACCTCTTGTGTTCCATTAGATTTTTCTAAGCCAATCTTTTACCACCCTGCTTTTGTTCTTATGAATCAAGTACCGCCTTCTCAATTTTTTTTTTTTAAGATCAATTTTCATAGCAAATTACACATGCAAACGTGCTCACATCTATCCCTACAACTGCATGTGTTTCGCTTGTTATATTATAAAATGCTTCAGATTCGTAATGTTGGGTTCTGAATTAAGAACCATCTACCATGACCATTTCTCTTGTACACACATATTTTGGATGAAAGGATTCATTTCGTTCGATAAGACAACTTTCTTTTATTGGAAACTTTTGGTATGATTTAGAATTCTTTTCATTTTAGTTTTGTGTTCAATTCGTTTTTGTTGTAATATTATTATTACTGTAGTCGGTGTTTCCTCGTAATTTATGCTGCCACCAGTTGTTGCTTTTATTAATACTGCTGCCTGGCGCGATGTTGTTGCTTTTCTCCAGTATACTATTGTTTCTGCAATTCATGATTCTTTTTGAAATTTTTTCATGACTTTCGTAGGTTTCAATTTTTATTATTTTTCCAGGATTTTAGTTTTCAGCATTTGACATATCATTCATCTTAAACGTTATAATCATCGGTTACTTTCCTCCTTTTTTTTTATCGCCGATTTCTTTGCAGATGTGTTGCAGATGATGATAGTGAAATGATTTTATTTATGATTAAACAAAGATTCTTCTTATGAAAATGTGAAAATGTTTGGTTAATCAATGAGCAGTGAGACAATGATAAGAGTATGCATTGTTGAATGGCAGAATGATAACAGTTGGACAGTAATCTCAATCTGAAATCAGGAATCTGTAATATGGAATCTGCAGTGCGTTATCGAAATAATATTACTTGTATCATGACCAGATAGCAGTGCTTTTTACGATAAACTGACACACACACACATGCATATCTGCACACACAAAAACGCTCCCCCTCTCTCTCTCTTTCTCTCTGTATATATTTACGTGTATATATACGTGTGTGTGTGCATAAACACACACATATATATGTTAGTAAGCATATGTATATACATAGATATGTGTTGACTGAGAGGGAGAAAAACTGTATGTATGTACATGTACGTGTGCGTATATATACATATATATATATATATATATACATATGTTTATATATATATATATGTGTGTGTGTGTGTGTGTGTGTGGGTGTGTGTGTGTATGTGTTTGCGTAGTAATACGATTTAAGATTTAAGTATTGCTAAAGGCTTCAGTCAATAAACAATACAATCCATCCATTGATATTACAAAGCATGAATATATTTTACATTCTTCTAAGTAAGGGATGCATGTAAGTTTGAAGGGTAAGCTCATCACTCCGGAAGAGGTGGTTATAATTGACAAGATACTGCAGATACAACTCTTCTATATGAGAAAGCTAATTCAGGTTCTGCCTCTTTAGAATACTTACTAACGGGTGACACAGATGTGACCCTGAAATACCTGCTGAAGATAGTAACGTATTCTAACAATGCAATAGCTTTAGTCACTATCACAGGACGAGCCTAGAACATCTTTGTGAAGGTACTTCTGATGTGACTTCGGATAAAGTAACTCTGTTTATTTCACCCGAAGTAGATGATACACATTTCATTGTACAATATTATACTATCTTTATATATACTAGTATTAAAGGAATATACTTGAGGCAAAGGTCTGATACCTTGATTTAAGGACAATATCAAGTGCTCGGAGACACTTATAAACAAAGAATTTTCATAGGTTATTGTTGATGAAGCATAAAGTATTTTTTATGCTAATTTCAAACACTTTTCAGTTTTTCAGTCGCACCTATAGTTTATGAGATGAAACTTTGTTTGGTAATTGATGAAATACTGTTTGTTAATTATATCTGAAAGAGTATTTTAGTTATTTTTTTATTTGATTTTTATGGTTATTTGCCATTTAATCAGGCTTAAACCACTATGAAAAAGTCATCCAGTCTTTTCTTGCTGTGTTTAGAGTGATTTGACAGTTAACACATAACAATTGTCATGACTGTTCTTACAAAAATATACGAGATTTGCTTTGGTGTATAAATAGGCAACCAACGCAAATACAAGGTATCTCCTGAAATTTATTTTGTTTATCTTACCGGTCTGTATGTTTCATTAAGCAACAACAAATGATTACTACCAATTAGAAAGACACAACAAAAAAACATTATATTAACTATTGTCTTTTGGTGGTCACAAAACTGGGTTTTCTGCAATGAATAACCATAAGATTGTCTGTCCAAGTTTGTATACATAACCCATTCCAAAATGGAACAAATTGTTAAAATTGAGCAAAATAAAAGTTATATTTTAAAGCATATACGTGCTAGAGAAACGCTAATGACATATTTAGAATTAGTGTCCAAGAGTCATTCGGAAAAGATGAAATAACAGCTTAGGTTGCTGACCAGCAAAATCGAACCTAATGATGCTTACTCTCAACAGCCGCTTTACATCTGTCTTTGTTCTTATGCTTCCTTCCTTCCATCTACGCTATTTAAATTGACAACATCAAAAGCATATTCAAATTTTGTAAAACAAATCATATATAGGTAATAAAGTTAAGCAAATTTGGTGTTATTTCTCGATGGTTTTAAATGCATATATACAATTCTCGTTGTGAATAAAACATCATCATATGTGCCAAAATATAGTAAAATGAGAGTTAACACTGTTAATTTAGTAGCCAATATAGTTGAATTAATTACCGTTATATAGGTAACGAGGGAAATATTTATCACTTTCATGGCTAATTCTGACATAGAAGCAAGGGAGACAAATAAAGAAATTAAATATGTCCTTAC
>NC_142937.1:39709565-39747065 GCF_046866305.1 Octopus bimaculoides
AAATAACAACAAAGTAAGCTTGAAGACGAACGCAAAATTACACTAACAAACCATCACTCCACTAAGTGAGTAGAATTGATGGCAATGAGGTGGGTGAGAGATGACGTAGTTCTGGTGACAATCAATGCCTAAGAGGTGTTCACACACTATTTCTTAATCTCACCTCTATCCATCTCCCCAGCCATTTCCTTCTTTCTTCTCATCTATCTATCTATCTATCTATCTATCTATCTATCTATCTATCTATCTATCTATCTATCTATCTGTCTGTCTGTCTGTCTATTTGTCTATCTGTCTATCTATGTATCTATCTGTCTGTCTGTCTATCTATCTATCTATCATTGTGTTTATCCATCTCCTGTTCCCAACGACGCTAGAGATAGGGATTTAATACAATAATCACTATAGCCTTGCAATCACCATGCTTGTAGCGTGTATGTGTGTCTATATGTGGGTATTCGTTTGTATGCATGCATGTATGCGCTGAGTGTCAATAGTAAAACGTAAAATGACACTGAGGGGTGATGGAGGCGTGCTAAAAAGATGGAGAGGAGCAGCGGGAAAAGAAGGGGAAGAGATAGCACGGATAAACATTAAAAAGAAGCACAAATTGACGACTGACTATTGAAGCATGAGGACAAGGCGTTGATATATTATGCGTGTGTGCGTGTGTGTGGGGGCGTATATGTGTATGCATTTATTTACGTAGGTATATGTATAACATGCAACGCCTTCTCTCTATGACAATTTTCAGTCATTTTCTGCATTTTTACATATTTTTTGTATATATTCTAGAGTAAGACAGTACTTATCACAACTGACCTTATAAAATTCTCACCAATGTGCAATTTTTCGCAGAAGGTGTCACCTTCTTTAACACAGTGATCTAAATGTCATTGACAGATTTCAAGACAATATTCTTTTGGGGAGTTTTTTGAGGAGCTATCTGCACAAACTTCTCAAACTCCGAATCAGTTCTGGATGATGTCAGAAGAACCACAAACTAATTTGCTTTTTACTTACGATTAATCAATAGTGACCAGAGTGTTCAATAGAAACATAACGAAATCCGCCAATGCTGACGTCATCACAGCAGGTGATCGGACATCGGAAGGACCCCTTCAGGGCGCATGACCTTTGAGCATCCTCGATAGGATGAAGCTTTTGGAAACAATTCATAACAGTTAACACCTCTTCTTCTATGTTAGTGAAATCATTCAATAGATTTAAACCCCATATATACCCACTTGTAACCACAAAAACCGATCGTTGAATGCTACTTTTCTTTGGAGCAAAGAAGCAGGTTAGACATGGTTAAAATGATAATAGTAAGATATACAGCTCCTTGTACACCGAAGTAGTTGTAGATCTTGCATAATCTAGAAGTGATTCCACTGCACATCACAAACATTGATTTCGCTCATGACTGCCACTTCAACATCAGAGTGACTTGCAGTTGGCGATTAGGTGATCTAGCTACCAGCTTCCCTTTAACCTAGTGCATTCGAAAATCAATATTTCAATGCTGATATTGTTGTAGAAAATGAAACGGCAAAGCATAAGTATCACCAAATATTTTTTCACATAAGTGTTTCCTAAAGATGTTTACTTTCAATGTCAAATCTCAGAAATACGGATGCATTGTAATATTTTGGTATGGAGTTCGACCATCGTTATCTCTAGTATTGATCAGGCTTTTAGGGCGCAACTTCTGATTTGTTTCATTTAGTTGTGCTCGCTTCAGGTTCCATTACATCCCTACCATTACAAGAAGTCACGTTGAGAATACTATTTTGGGCCTCTGGTCCACATCGCTCTGGGTGTGAAGTATTATCTTCTACACTGAGCGATGTGTGGACACAAATGCTGTTGATGAGAGGGTGAGTTATTTTCCGTTCTGGTCATCCTCAGTCTAAGAAGTGGGCAATATTTAGTAGCAGTGGTTTGCTCTCGTACATAACTGTTGCTGTCCTTAGAATTTGTTTTTTATACTTCATTATTTTTACTGCATTTTTTACTGCATATTTTTACTTCATTTTTGTTTACTGCATTGTCCCAGTCGTCAGTGGTGCAGACAAAAATGTCGTTGTTCTGTTGTTTATTTTTCTGCAGATATCATTGTCAAGTTTATACCCATTTCTCTTGTAATTATCAGTGACTATGTAATTGTCAAACGTCCTTATGAAGGTACGATTGCTACCGACAACGTTTGAATCACCTTTGATGAGTGTGACCTTCCATACACTCTCTCCAATACGAAGATTGCCACCATCGTTATATGAATCTCTTCATCATCATCATCATCATATTTATCCTCCTCCACCTAACACCGCCACCACCACCATTACCATCCCTACTACTGATGCTGCTGCTATTGCTACTACATTAGCCACCACCACCATCACAAAAACAACAAGAACAATGAGAACAACAGTATCTACAACGAAGACAAAGTTTGCTAAAACATTTTCGGAAATTTCTAACTGGCAAAGAAAATAAACTCGAAATGACAACAATTCCTCCTGCACACCCGCCCCACGTAAAAAAGGCGTGAGGACATTAAAGATTTAAAATCTCACTCCTTTCTTCAAATATTCCTCACAAAAACAGACAAAAGAGTATTTAAAAAGACAAGACACTTCAAAAAAGTAATCCCGAATTTAATAGCAAACCTATGTGCAACACTCAAACGTGCCGTCCTACTTGTACATTCGCACTACTACTACAAGAACAACAAAAACGACGACGAAAATAACCACTTATACTACTACTACTACTACTACTACTACTACTACTACTGATAATAATAATAATGATGATCATAATAATGATGATGATGATGATGATGATGATAATAATAATAATAATAATAATAATAATAATAATAATAATAATAGAGTTAAAATTTGAGGGAAAACCAGGCAAGAAGTAATAGGGCAGAAAGGGAAAATTATTCTGGAAATGTTGAGGTGGAGAAAGTTGTTAACATTACGAAAGCAAATATTCGAAAGCAACTAAAAGATGCAGGACAGAAAGCAAAAAGCCGCCGGAGCAGACCTCGCCGATTGATTCTGACTATAAGTGATCATCATTGACCTTGAAACCATAATTATACAACTAAGTGGATGTATATCACAAAGGGAAGTAGCACGTTGAGTAAAGAAAGAAAGAGCCACCTAATTTTGAAAGACAAATTGCAAGGAAACAGTACCTTAATTTATCGACCAATATGTGTTTATCAATTATTTTGAAACATAACAGGGACATAAGAGTGAGTAACTTGAAAAACATCTAACGCCCGACGAAGAGAAAGGCTGTCATGAAAGAGCATAGGATTAAGAGACTAATCGGTGACTGACAAAATGGTATTGAAAAATCGTGGGAAATAAATGATAAACTTATGATTGCGTGGATCGATTATAGAAAAGTTTGCTACCAAGTCTCACACTTGTGGATCAAGTGATAACTTGAACTCTCTAAAAGTATCGAGAATGGTAAGGTGCTAATTAAAAATATAAATGTAATATGTCATTGGAAAGTAAATGTAACATTTGTGGAGTTCAGATTAACACATACGAATCAGAAAGGGAATATTTCAAAAGTCAGATTCACTCCAATATTGTTTAGTCGCTGAAGAGGTTACAGATGTGTGACGAAAATTTTCCAGACAAAAGATATAAGATAAAATAAGAACAATGATAAACAAGTGAAGAACGAACGGATATATAGTGCGTGTATTTTTTGGCAAGAAATATAGTAATATTGTTTGATTCCTTTACCAATAATATTAAACAAAGCTGAGGAAGAATACAGACCACCCCATATCTTTCCTTTCGATTTTAAGTACGTCATTACACTTATCCATCACCAGTCTTCTACATATTTTAAAGTGGAAGTTCCACCGGCGCTTTGCTCGACTGGTAGAAGCCTGACAACATTCCTGATATCTAAGATATTAGTCTTAGTCTAACTCAAGAACCAGGTCTGTCGTTCTGTCAAAGAGATGTGCTGCACCAAATGATCCTTACATAAGGAAACAACACTTGCTCACTATCCAGAAAACTCTATAGATGAAGCTCTGTCAACGTAAGTCTGCGTAACTGCAGCACAAGCTTACTGAGCTCTCCTTCTATTGAGAGTTAGCAACAAAACAATCACCTGAAAAGTGAAATGCATCTCTTCAACAGAAAGTGAGAGAATAAATGTTTAAATCCGATAAAACAGCATCTGGGGCAAGGCACAAAAAGGCTGGCGGTAAATTATGACAGAGGCGATGAAAGCGTTCGCTATCTCTGCTCGGCTTTTCAAAGATAAGTTTCTTCTCAGTTCGTTGTTGGTGAGGCTGGCCACCATGCCCTCAACTTTGTCCCAGTTTATTTCCACCTTGAATGTTACCTGTTCATTTGTCAAGCTGCCCGAGACGATGTTCATCGACTTAGGCTTGCCTTTCCAATTAGCAAGCTGGTGGTAATGCTGGTGACAATGATGGTACTGATGGCGATGAAGATGGTGATGGCGTAGATAATAATGGGCATGATGATATTGATGGTGCTGGAGGTGATAATGGTGGCGGTGGTTAAAATGATGATAATCATAATAGTAGTGATGAAATTCATAGTAGTGATGATAATGATAGTGATAGAGATAATGACGATGGTGGTGGCAGTGAACGTGATGACGATGATAATGATGATAGTAATAGTGGTAATGACAATGGTGGTAATAATGAGATGAAAGCTGTAATGGTGGACGTGTTGAAGTATTTAAGCTTTGGTTTTGATTTCTTTTTTTTTAGCTACAAATGTAACTTTTGCCTTTATTTTCGTTGTTGTTGCTGCTTTTTATTGTCACAGTTGTTGTTAGTTTTGTTCTTGTTCCAGCAGTTATTATTACCTCCGCAGAGGTATTGTTTTTAGTCGTGTTTGTTTGTTTCGTTTGTTTGTTTGTCCGTGGACAAGATATCTCAAGAACCGCTGGATGGATTCGGATGAAACTTTCAGAGATGTTTGGCCTCGTGACTGGCACGAACTGATTAGATTTGGGGATCGATCAGGTATCGCACAATAATTCTGGGTTATTTTTTACTTAATTTTTATGAGCAGTCGGGATCATTTTTAGTAATCTCGTTTGTGAGAGCAAACGAGTTTATTTCAGATATTCTCATTTTAAAAATAATCTCTGGTTAATCATTGAGAGGACGTTGGTATTACATTGGCGGAGATTTGCGCTCTTTGAGTGCTATTATTATTATTATGATTATTATTATTATTATCATCATTATTATTATTATTATTATTATTATTATTATTATTATTATTATTATCATCATCATCATCATTATTATTATTATTATTATTATTATTATTATTATTATTATTATTATTATTATTATCATTATTATTATTAATTCCGCCGAGGTCGACTTTGTTTTTCATCGATAAATTAAGCACCAGTTGCGTACTGGTGTCGATCTAATCGACTAGCCCCCTCCCCGCAAAAAAAATCGGGCCTTGTGCCTAGAGTAGAAAAGATTATTGTTATGATTGTTGTTGTTGCTGTTAATACTAGAAGTAGTAGTAGTAGTAGTAGTAGTAGTAGTAGTAGTAGTAGTAGTAGTAGTAGTAGTAGTAGTAGATTCTGTGGTTTTTATTATTGTTTGTTTTATTGTGTCTTAATCAGATGTTGCTGTTTGTGACTATTTTATATTTATTCAATGGTGCTGTTGTTAACGTTATTCTTGTTGCTGTCGTTAACTCTGATTCTGCTGCTGTTGGCCACAATATTACTCTTGTTGTTATTTAAATTTTTTTATTTTTTTTATTTTCGCGGTTCCTGAGGTAAATGTCACCATTGATATCGACGTTCGTACTGTTGTTGTTGTTGTTGTTGTTATTATTGTCGTCGTCGTCGTCATCACCAGCATCATCATCACCGCAGCTATTCGTGCTATTTTCGGTGCTTGTCTTTATTGTTGTTGTTGTTGTTGTTGTTGTTGTTGTTGTTGTTGTTAGTCTTGTTCTGTTGACAGTGCTCCTGCTGTTGTTGAATTTCTTCCTGCTGTTATCACCATTGTTAATATTGTTGCTGCTTTTAAAGACGTTGATCCTTTTTGTTATCATTGGTGATGATGATGATGATGATGATGATGATGATGATGGCGGTGGTGGTGGTGGTGGTGGTGGTGGTGGTGGTGGTTTTGGTGGTAGTGGTGGTGGTGATGATGATGATGATGATGTTGATGATGGTGGTGGTGGTGGTGGTGGTGGTGGCGGTGGTTTTGGTGGTAGTGGTGGTGGTGATGATTATGATGATGATGATGATGATGGCGATGGTGGTGGTGATGATGATGATGATGTTCATGATGATGATGATGATGATGCATAGAAGTTTCTGCGTCTGCTTCTACTGTCCTCCTTCCCGAGCTTCTTTTTTTTGCAGTTGTTCCTGCTGTCTCTTCTTCCGTTAGTGTTACTGACGCCTGTCCTCATCCTTGTTGTTTTTGTTATTGTTGCTGCTGTCCGATTTCCATCGCTCCTAAGTGCACCGCATCCCTTAAGGTAGAACAAGAATAAACACCATTTACGGTTGTTAGAATGATGTAAAAATTAAACACAAATATAAATGGTAACAAGTAAAGGACCAGCATGAAAATATAATTACAAAAAAAGCATCAACATATACGAAAGCAAAGCAATAAACAGAAATATGTTTTATATAATCTCAATGATCTTCACATGTTTCAATTACACTTTCTTTAATCCACATTTCATACACACACACACAGACATACTTACACATACTTGTATCTTCATATACACGTATTCACATATGCATGCATCTATACGAGCGTATATATGGATCTCCATCATTTTCGATGATGAGTGTAACATTGTTTCGATCACTTGATCTGAATACTCAGTGAGTTAACGTGTAAGCGGTTGAGTATTCCAGTGGAAACGAAGTAGAACAATGCTGAACGTTTGGACTTCATGAGTAATCCACTTATATACTAATTCAATATGTAGGTTGTTCATTTGGTCCAACAAATTGATTTCCTATTTGGTAAACCAAATTAGTGTACTTTACCTCTAACTATCTGTCTATCTGTCTGTATGTATGTATGTATGTCTGTCGGTCTGTCTGTCTGTCTGTCTCCCCCCCCTCTCTCTCTATCTATATCTGCATATATATAGATTTACACATATATGCATATGTATTCATGCTCACACATACAGAAATAGTAACATCATATATACGCATGTGCATATAGATGCACACACATACGCTACAAACACAAATAGCCGGGCAAAATTCTAGTTTTGATGGAATGTTCAAATTTTTATCGTAATCACTCTGTCTCAGGTAAATTATTATCAGCCTAACTACCTGACTCTTGTGTGAAACACTAGTGTGCTGCTGGTCTAAAATCTCCAAATCATATTGGTTGGCACGTGTGACAAATTCTATGCACCAACTTGCTTCGTTTCAATCTATATCTCTTCACCGATATTCATCTGTACACCAATGATGCTCTATGTTCGCTGGTATAACTTTTCTTCTTGTACTGATGTATTGTCCTGTTTTTTTTTCCCCACGTTTTTATGTTTTTGTTCAGTGGGACTATATCAAATGTTTTTGCAATACCAGCAAGTGACGTTCATCTAATGTTCTTGCTAAATTTGTCGCTGTTGCTGCTGTCACGGCTTATTATTGGTATGACGTAAGTGTCTCCATTAAAGCTATTACAGTTTGTTGTTGCAGGGGTAGTAGCAGTGGCATTGAAATCAATCACCATGTAGCGATGTACCGAGCTACGGCTACAATTTTTCTGCCGCTGCCAGTTTCTGTGGAACGTGATCGCTATTGAGGTTGTTTTTGTTGTTGCTGTTATTGCTACTGTATTACTGTTGTTGATATTGTTAATGTTTCTTTTCTTATTGGTCATTTTCCTGTGGCGGTGAACTGTGGAAGGAAGCGCTGGCTGCAAACAACTCAGTCATCTTGTAAATTTTCTGCTACCAGCCTCTTTCGTTGGCTGGCCAGCAAGAAGAAAAAAAAGAAAGCCATTTGAGAATTTTGTTTTGATTCGAAATCAAATTTTTTCCCTTCAACATTCTGCCACTTTCGATAAAGAACGAAACTAGTCGAGTACTTGTTTAGAGTCCCAGTTGGCTCAGTGGTTAGACAAAGCAATAAATTAAACAAGAGTAAAATCTGTGAAAATAGCACAAAAATAACACATAAACTAACGGAGCCTCACAGACACCTTTCAGGTCGCGGAAATAACAAAAACAACGAGAACGATAATAACAATTGCAATAACAGTATCAACAACAACAACAACAACAACAACAACAACAACAACAACTCTCGTGATGTGACATTGACAACAGGAATAATATATATATATATATATATATATATATATAAGGTTGAGGAGGGTATTGTTTTTATATATTTACATATATATATATATATATATATATATATATATATATATATATATATATATATATATATATATATATATATATATATATATATATATATATATATATACGATGGCTTCACTGGTCAAGACATCGACTTCTAAGTATTTGTACCCGCCAGAGTGTAGAGTAATTCTTCATATTAATGTAGTATTGTTATTATTACAATAGAACATAAGAACATGCATTAATGTGTGTGTGTGTATTTATGTGTTTGTGTGAAATTAAATACACAACTGACATAGCAACTAATAATTTCATGCTATTATGATACTTGAACAAGCATATTTATAAAATACTCCATGTAACTTAAAGCAATACTTCGAGCTCTGCGAATTATTTAAAAATCTGACTCAGATCTCGTATCTATCTTACATTTGCGATTTTATATTTCTTGAAATATTTGAGAATTCTATGCTATTGATTGTTTGGTTATATAAAATAAAGCCTCTTTCCAATACAGACCACTTTTCTCAACATAATTAAAACTTAGAGTAATCAATATAGACCTTTAAAACATAAGCCCTATCACTACACATTTATACAGCTATACGTTAACTACAACATAATCCGCATTTAACCTCCACCACACATCGCTCGTTCATCTTCCTAATTCGTACTACGATACACAAGCTCAAAATTTACTTTCTCTACAAAACGAGATGAACAAGCAATCAACTCCCGCCTTAATTCCTAAACAAGACAATTCTCAACCAAGTAGCAATTACATTTCTTTTCAAATATTTTATAACTACGAAAAAGTTCCACGTCTTTTCACTGTCGTCTGACGACGTATAAATAAAGGTGATCTTCCAGTCATGCCAGTGAAAATAGATGAGACTGAACATCGTGTGTATGTGTGTGTGTTTGTGTGTGTCTGTAAAATATGTATATATGTGTATGATTGTACATATGTATTAATGTATACTAGCACATACTTGTATCAACATATTCTATTGTATTGCTATTCAAATGAAAAATAAACGAGAAAGGTGACTGACAATCAATAAAAGTAGTTGTTAACAATGAAATTATTTCAACAGAATCAACATTTAAGTAGCTATTTCTCATTATTTGGTGATAGAGATTTTTGTATAGTGTTTATTGATTCGATCATTTTAAAAACCTATTTCACAAATTTTCTAAGCCGTATTTTGTGAGTATGTATGAGTACACGCACAGTTATACACATAGTCGCATATAATATATGTGTATTTTCTTAGTATATACACACACACATATATATATATATATATATATATATATATATATATATATATATATATATATATATATATATATATACGTGTGTGTTTGTGTGTATGTATATGTGGTTTGTGCGTGTGTTTAACTGTACAGATTGCCAACAGAAGTGGACGACAGTGCTCAATACTTGGTTTATACTATTCGTTTATTCTTTTATGCCTTACAGCAAAAACGCTGTGGCCATGCTGGTGCAACGCCAGTGTTAACACTTTTTAAATAGCAATTCTTTTGTGAGTGGCTTTCCGTGAAGGAGGGAATTCTATATTGCTGCCCATTTTGGGGTTTCTTGCCGTAGCATAGGTTAAGAATTAAATGATATATATATATATATATATACAGTATATGTATATACACACACACACAAACACACGTAAATACACTTCTATAGGTATATACATATATACTGAAAGAGATACATATATGTAAATATATATACGTGTGTGTGTGTGTGTGTGTGTGTGTGTATGCGTGTGCGTGTGTGTGTGTACATACATAGACACACATATAAATATTCATGTGTCCCAATGTTCATATATGTATATATGATTCCATGGGAATAGATTTCATAGGAGTTTTATTAAATTTTACTCCAAATCTTTAGGTAATTTATTTGTACATTCTAACTACACATTTTTTTGTAATTAGTGTACAAAAGTATGTTTGTATAGATAATTGTTTTTTTTTTTTTATCCTTTTCACAATTCTCTTTCAAATTCTATTTAATTGTTCATTAGGTATTCACAAATTAATTTCAGTATTTCGCTTCATTATTTTTCTAATGTTTTCAATGTTTTGCCTTTTTTTCTCATCTGTTTCTTTTTTTACTCATCTGTTCTTTTTTTTTTTTATCTTGAATTTTTACCAATTTTGTCATTGTTAGTTTCCTTTTCTTTCTCAGTAAAAGATATTCATCACAAAGCAAAAAAGAAAATAATGTAACGTTTTACTTTCCTAATGTTCAAGAACCGATACTAATTTACATTTCTTCATTATATTTCATTGTTTTGTAATGTATTGTCTCAAATGTTGCTTTCAAAATATTTTTTCAATTAAAAAAACAAACTATTTTAAAAACACCCTTCACCAAGTTGTGTTTTTTCTCTGAATTATTATTAATGGTTATTCTAAATTCTTATTTATATAGTATTTCTTTTAAATCTGTAATGATTCTTGACGTGGTTGTTTAATTTTCTTTTGTGTACATACTGCCTTCGTTATCATTGTATCAACATTCAGACCTGATCCAAAAGACTTATGGTCAAAAGTTATATCAGCAGTGACTAAGCCGTTTTTGCATTCGGACATAAAATACTTATTCTTTGTAAGCTTAGTACTTATTCTATCGGTCCTTTTTGTTGAACCACCGTGTTACGGGGACGTAGACACGCCAGCATCGGTTGTCAAACGATGTTGTCAAACGCAAGGATGAAAGGCAAAGTCGACCTCGGCGGAATTTGAGCAACCATAGAATATTGATAAACATATTGCCAAGTAGTCGCCAGTTTCTGGTTGATACTGAAACATTTTTGTTATTAATCCAGGCGGGTAAATAAAGAAAGTCAATCATTTCATTATTCAATACTCTGTGAGACACATCACCCATTGATGAATAGATATGTCTAATTGTAAGACAATAAACTCTAAATAGTACACCTTACGATAAAAAAAAGTCGCCTTTTCAAAGCCTAGCCAGGCTCATGGGCCCGGTTTCCCGGTTTCAATGGCGTATGTGTTCCCCCCAGCTGGACGGGACGCCAGTCCATCGCAGCGTTACTCAAGAAACAGGAAGGAAGAGTGAGAAATTTGGGGCGAAAGAGTACAACAGGGGTCGCCATCAGCCCCTGCCGAGCCTCGTGGGGCTTAGGTATTTTCGCTCAATAAACACTCACATCGCCCGGTCTGGGAATCGAAACCGCGATACTCCGACCACGCGTCCGCTGCCCTAACCACTGGGCCATTGCGCCTCCATAGTACACCTTACACCATGTCTATATCAACGAATATTTCGTTGAGACTTCTATATACCTTAGTTATATTTAAACTCCATACCCGCTCCTCATTAAGGAGCGAGTCGTAATGTTGTATAGTTTAATTATCAGATTAAGTGGCTTAGTGTTTACTTTCATGACTATGTACTATTGTCTTATCGAGCGTCATACCGCTATGCGACGTCTTTGATATGTGTCATTTACTGAAGTGTCCCATTATATTTATCGTGCTGAATGATACTGGAAAAATGGATAAGCGTAAACTGCACAAAAGCTCTTCCACTAGATTGTATGTGTAAGTTGAGGCGGGGGCACTGCATCACGCTGATTCGGCCTTAGAATTACTTTAAAGGTCCATCATCATCAATGCCCTTGTCGTCGTCATAGTTTGTGTTGGTAATCACAGAGGATCGACAAAATAGGCTGACTGTCAGACTAAATGGTTAGTAGTATGCTAATTACAATTTTCCGAGGTTCTTTTTCCATTTCATTCTTAAAAGGTCGATAAAGTAAATGACTAATTTTGGAGGCGATAAATTCGACTGAATCTAACTTAAATTCAACACTTTGTACCTATATTGGAAATAATTTGATAAATAATTCAATTGCGATAACAGTAGATTGTATTGGCAGAATCGTTAAGTAATGAACTTTTATTATATATTCATGGTTCTTTATAATGTAGGTTCAAATCACGATGAAGTAAATTTTGATTTTTCATTATTTCTCTATAAAGTATCAGTCAATAAAACCGTTCAGAAGAGATCCTGCAAGATAGAAACGGTAAAGCACCGGACTACACGTATTATGTTATCTAATTTGATCCTTTTGCATCCTAAGGTCAAGTAACTTTCAGCTTTTGAGGTGGTTTGGCGGGAGGTGGGTGATAATATTATCGATTGATTAATCCGTTTTTGAGATATATTTCCGACAGAAGGATAAAAATGGCTTAACTCGGAAGGTCAGACTCATTATATTACTTCATTTTGATTTCAAGTTCAAATCCTAGTAGCGCGGCGAGTAACGGAGGAGTGGGGAGATTATGCTTTGACTACCGTCCGGTCTGGACCAGATTCAACCAGCTATAACCTTCTCTTGGAAAGGAAAAAATATATAAGGAAAAATAATATAATATGAAATTATTAAATATAAAGGCAATTATATGTTTGCGGTTATTTTAATTGCGTCTCTACAATTAATTAGCTGGTCAAAAGAGGAAATTTGAAATCAGTGAACTGTAACAATGAAGTTAAAAATATTTTTAAAATGGAAAGCTAGAGAGGCGCAATAGATTTCAAACAACTGATTAAAAATACAATTATGTGTGTATTGGGGATGGCGAAGAAAACAAAAAATCGAAACTTTATTTTTACATTACAAAACTGACTAACAATGGCAAAGAACTAAATTTATAATAACAGATATTATTTTTACATTTTTATTGCTTTATATTCAGGGATTTCAACCGTGAAATGCGATATGCTAAGTGTTAAAACATATAAATGTCAACTGACTCAACAATCTAATAATTTCTCTAAATTTTATTAATTATATTTCATGTCATGAATTACATTTAATTTACCAAATTGCAAATGGTTAGAGTGGTTAGACTAGTATTTCCAAACCTTTCATGCACAACGCCCACCTGAACCACTTGGATAATTACAACTGATCCGAAATCATACTCGCACATATATAGTTGCTGTAATTAAACTTAAAATGTACTGTTCACTCACACCTTCATAGGTGAGGATGGTATGACACACCTTTGGAACCACCGGATACAGGATGATCTAAAGGAAACCAAGGAGAGGTCAATCAATTGCTTCGAAATAGCAGCTAGATATCCATCGTTGGAAAAATGCTTTGTGGTATCTCTTCAGGCTTTTTACGTTCTCAGGTCAAAATCCGCAGAGGTCAACTTTGGTTTTTACACTTCTAGAGCAAATAAATTAAAATAGCACCCATGTACCAAGGTCAGTAGTATAAACTAAGCCCCTCAGCTGAAAATTGCTGGTCTTGTATCTAAAGTAATAAAATAATTACATCCTACTGAACGTATAACGATATCATGTAACATAAATGTTCAAGAAATGAGCTTTCCGTGACTATGTACTTTGGAGTTCAAGCCTACTAAGTAACACCTTAGGAAAGTGTTTTCTGCAATAAGCTCGTTCCAAAAGGGCTTAGTGAGTGAAATTTGTTTAACAGAATAACTTGGAAAACGCTTTTGTTGGGTGTTAGACTTAATTTGTCGCCCGGTTTAACAGATTCACTTATTTTTTGCATGACGTTAATAGAATCCATTCTGTTGCAAGCCTTTTGGTTGGGTCTCCAGTCTAACAATAGCCACTTCCATTCTTCTTCTCACCACTCTCAGAGCATTGATAATAGCCATTCTGGTTGGCCAGCAAATTATAACGATATCATGTAACATAAATCAAATGCGGATACACATTGACCAATAGAGTTTCTTATATATAAAATATGAGCTTTGGATTTATCAAGGACTAAACAATCACTACAATAACATTAATAACCTTACCTATAGATATAAATTTCTGAGTAACACGGATGTTTAAGAAAATCCTGATTTTTATCTTCAACTTTAAACATTGGTCTGGTTAATTGCTCCTACCTTTTAGCATCTGATATCGTCATCAATGCCTTCTGATTTTCAGGTGTTGTTTAGCATCATGCTCGGCCTAATCGAGGATATCAGTAGGTAAAAGTAGCCGATCTTCCTTATATCAAGTGATTAACATGACCCAATGTATCTAAGGATATCTGACTGCGTGTTTTTAGTGAGTAATGAGGTTGCGTAGTTGAGTAGAGAGACTACATAGAGACTTATCCATAGCAATATTTTCTTCATAATCCTCGGTTTTCTCAGAGATCCACAAGAGCTCTTTTTTTATACCGAAAAAACAATACGTTTTCTGGGAAACGATGCCGATTCAATAAATTGTACTGAGATATGGAATTTTTTTTAATGAATTATGGTTTTTTTTTCCGTAAAATTTTCCACAGTCTATTGTAGTCCTTGTTGTTATACAATCGTTTTCTATCTAAGAGATATAAGACGAAATTATAGAAAATGTTACAAAACATGGCGTATCTTCCCTGCCTAAATTTTCAGCAATTTAAGTACAAAACTGTAGCCTATAAATTAGAACATACAAATGTACATTCACTTTTATATACTGAGACGATTATAAGTTCAGTCATGAAAGCAATTTTAATAACAATCATAACATACACTCAACACAGAAACTACAGAGTGGAAGGGGAAAGTTTGTCAGCAAATGTACACATACATTGGCGGGAAATCAAAGCATGACGCCAATGGTCAAAATAGTTTAAAGAAAATTGCTGTATATGTGCAAATATTGAGAAACTCAATAGTATGTAGTCAATGTAATTAGCAATTATTCAAATGATTCTCTGCAATCAGAAACATTATCCGTCTGCCAGATGTACTTATGAATGATATACTGTAGGAAGAGATATGGATGCAGTGGTGCCTTTCTGTAAAGTTTCATTAAAGAATCACGTACAAATGTTTGTTAAAGAAATTGGGATCTGAAAGGGAGGGGCGGTTCAATGACAATGAAATAAAAGCCCAGCTATTTATTCAAAGAAGATTTAATGTGCTAATAAGAAGACAAGAATGAATTACTCTCGTAGTGTAATTTAGCCCAAGGCCACCCCCATTGCGGTTCACCAGATAATATAGTATATCAACCGCAACCATCCCATTTTTTAAAGTTATATCTAGTTTTATAGTCTGTATTTATTCAATTACGTAAATGATGATTTGAGGTAGATCTAGCTACTATGTATAGTATATAGAGGGGTGGCACGTGTTCATTCATGTTGTTGCTGTACTTTTCAAATAAGATTGATGTTATATTGCTATTTCATTTTTATTTTACAGCAAAACAACAACAGTAGCATATTTGGTGGAAGGAAGGTGAATAATTAACATACTTAGGTAAATATATGAATAGTCGTGGCCTCGTCCCTATATTGTTCAGCTCCTGATCGTAAAATCGCTAGTTCAATTCTTGGATGAGCAAGCACGATTTAACTGTGAGTAAATTTTGCTTCATGAAATGTAGCAACGTTTCATGTTACTACATTCTACTCAGCTGTAAAGGCTACCAACCGGGTGCAAGTGTAGTCTCCCTCCTACACGCTGTCACGTCCTGGATAGTAAACTGTATCAAAGGTGATGGGTATAAGAGTATCTATGTCTGCTTGTGGCAAAGATTGGTGAAAGTGCAATACATATTACAAACTATACTCGCTCACGTATTACGTCTGATTCCGATGAACTTTCTGATAAAGATACAAGACCGCATTAATGAATACAGCGGTGATATACACTGATTTCAATTACGTTCTGCGTTCAAATCTATCCGGTTACCATTTTTCCTTAATCCTTTCTTAGATCCAGCGAAGCACAAGGCTCACTGAGATCTCTAAAATATATGATTTTGTGATTAAGTTAGCACGTATTTCACTAAGTAGGGAAGATGTAATGTTTTAAAGAGAAACGATAGTGAAGCTGTAAGATTTATCACTACTTCGATATTTTAGTGAAGTGAATTCAGGTTATATTGAAAACTTGCTATATTTTTGACGGAGAATAAGAGAAATAATATGATTAAAACAACTTTGTATCGAATGACATCGTCATAATAATTACATTATAAATAGACGGAAACATATTTAATAATTGAAGTTTAAACATTTACAAAGATTAAATGTATTCAGGCCTACAGTTAACAGAAATTACATTTATATGAATAATATCTTTTTCAGAGATAATCAAGGAAATTTCTCTGAATGCGGTTTCTATTAGTTAAAAATGTTCAGCAAGTACTACAATATATGTAAGGATGCTGGCATTTCCTTTCTTCGAGATGTCGTATCCAGATTCTCTCCAAATTAAGACAATGAATGATCTTGCCTGGTGTTTAAAATACTAAAATACGGTTACATCGGTTGAATGTCTTCTAACAGTTAGAGGAATAGTTTCTTAAAATTCATTACTCCTCGTATAACCACGTCTGCCAGCAGGGACATCCAAAACGAACACCATTTGCAAAAGGTTAAATATATTCGACAAAAGGTGAAACATATCTGAAACAGTGCATTCGCCGACAACTTCCGATTGGGAAACACTTATGAATTGAATTCAAAAGACGGAATCTGTAGGTAGGATCTAATTTACATACACTGAGCATGTGGGGTGCATGTATATATATATATATATATATATATATATATATATATATAACCTTTCTCATAATTGATTTGCTTCAGGGATTAGGCTACGGACATGCTGGATATAGTCTTGAGGGATTTAGTACAGGGAATCATTGTTAGTACTTATTTTAAGCTTATCGGGCTCTTCCACCCGAACCGCGATGCTAATGGGTCATAAATAAATCTACATAATTGGCCAAAATGTAATGGAGAGAAACACAAATGCAAGGACTCTCGCATGCGCACACGCACTCTCACACGCACATTGTCGTGTGAAAGAATAAAATGTTTGTGCGTGTGTATGTACGTGCATGAGTGTATGTGTGTACATGTGTGTGTCTCTGTATGTGAAAAGTATACGTCTGTACGATAGTACCGCATTGCGGATCTGTTCATGATTATAAAGTTATTCGATGTTATGTCACAGTATCTAGGTTAGATTTCAGTTTTGTATTTATTTTCGGTTAATTTGCCAATTCCTTTCCCGAAGAGTTGAATATTTATACGCTAAAACACATTTATACGCTAAAACACATTTATACGCTAAAACACATTTATACACACTGAAACTTATACATATATACGTATTTATGGATGCTTGTATATGTGTTTGGGAGTTGCACGCAGTCGCACTAGAGAACAGTTGTATGAGGAACAATAGCAGTTAAAGAGTTTATAAGACTCAGAGAAACATTATGTACGTGCCAACAGCTTCTAGCTAGAAGTTTTCCAGAAAATGTGTTAAACTAAATTAGTCCCTAATCACCTTTTAAATCTTCTGATAAAACCAAACTAATTATGGACCTCAATTTTTATTATGGTTTTTCAATCTTACATAATTTGCGGGGAAGGAGGATCGTTTTGTAAAAATATTTTTTCCATACTTGTTATTTTTTGTGCTTTCCTTGATATCCATATACATTTGAAGGTGTGTATGTTTATGCGTTGTATACGTTAGAATATATTTTTTGCATTTTGTTGATGGTGCATGCATTTTTTCTTCGTTTCTGTAATTTGCTCAGCATATGTATATACATACATACATACATACATACATACATATATATATATATATATATATATATATATATACTCACACACACACACACACACACACACACACACACACACACACACACACACACACACATATATATATATATATATATATATATGTGTGTGTGTATATATATACACATACATTTATGTGTGTGTTTGTGTGAGTGTACATACATATACACCCACAGTACAGGGGAGAAAATCATTAAGTACCAATAGTGAAAGAAATTAACTATGTCAGCTGAAATTAGTAAATTTAATTAAATTTCACATTCCCTTTGCAGTAAATATCTCTGCGTGTTTCTCAAGTTTTCCGTATAAATATTGTATCTACATATTGTAATATATGTTACTTTTATGTGTGACTTTATATATATTGTCTTAGTAGTTGTACATTTATATAGTTACGCCAGTTAAGCTGGTGTCTCTAGATGCGGATTGGTGCTTATTTGTGTTAATACATTTTCGTGTGAAAATTTAGTTAGAAGAATGTTACCCAACTGCTCGCATCCATATAATTGCGTGTTTGTGTGCGTGTGCGTGTGTATGTGTGTGTGGTTGTGCTTGTGTGTGTATGTGTATTTCCATATGTATGTACGGAGGCGTTATGTATGTACGGAGGTGTAGTTTGTTGCCGGTGTATACTTGTGCGTTTTCATCCTCTGCTTCCTTCGTGTATTGATATTTCAATTATTTCATAAATGAGCTAATACTATAATAATAAAATATATGAATTAACTAATCAGCAAAATTATGATTAATATCTATACGTTCCTTGTACATGTATATACATACATATATAGATATGTGTATGTATATATATATTATTTTGTGTGTGTATGTTATAAGTATATATTTATAAGTATGCATATATATATGTATATGTATATGTATATGTATATATATATATATGTATCTATATATATGTATCTCTCTCTCTCTCTCTCTCTCTATATATATATATATATATATATATATATATATATATATATATATATATATATATATATATATATACCTCAATCTCATAGAAAAACAGACGAAAACGGGTGTAGGAACATCAACCAAGTGTATTAGTTTGACGCTCGGGAAAAATGGAAAACCCTTTTACGTTTCGAGTCTATGCTCTTCGACAGAAAGGAATAAGAGGAAACAAATTGAGAAAGAATGAAAAAAAGAACGTGAGTCCATTGGTCCAACACATATATATAGATTTAGATATATATAGTAATAAAGAGCGAGATAGGGAGAGGGAGAGTGTGTTTGTGTATGTGAGAGAGAATATAACAGACAGAAAGTAAGTGAAATTAATGCTGTAAATATGTACACGCACATATACACTATATGAGGAAAACGTTATATATCTCTCTTACGACGGTCACCGAAACATTTGTAATGATGCCCGAAATATTTATTTTCATGATATAACCTCCAGCCATGGTTTCTATATGTGCCTGTCTCTGACCTTTATAAGCAAACCAAACCTTCGCAAGAAATTTTGCTAAGGCTTCACAAATACTCTTCACGAATTTCCTCTACTCATTACAGAGTAATACGTAAATTTTCTAAAACAACGATTATGTAGTGTTCACAAGCCTTACACCCACACGTGCATATACATACTCTCCCTTACACATACTCTCACACACACTCATAATATTATATACATCGCATCTTCCCTCTGATATATACCGCTTTTGGTATGTGAGATTCGAAAAACTGCAGTAGACGGATTTCAGAAGAAGGCTATCCGATTGCGACAGAAGTAGCTAGCGCTTACAAAGTGCATGAGTCAAGCAGAAGAGAGCAGAAGTGAAGAACTGCGGAGTCTGTTGAAGCTGTAGAGTCGCGACTACGACATAGCGTAGATGGGTTAACGTGAACGGGCTAGAGTAGGTAGCAGGACAATACCTCACTATCACAATACGAAAAAGACAAGAGGCTTCTGAGCCAAAATAAGATGTGAGTGTCAGTTGAGGAAGAACGATCCTGCAAGACTTAAAATACGTCCGTTGAAATCCTGCTTAAGATGGAAGCAAATGATGGCACGCTCTCTAGTGTCTTGAGTTTGGGAAATTAAAATCTCAACAGTTAACATTTCTAGTTTAGGCAGTGTACAACAGCCTACTGAGCCTATCAAATTTGTTCTGTAGGTGGAAGATTTTACCAGCTTGTCCTCTCAACCCTGAATAGAGGGACGCCAGAGGACATCTTCAGAATTTGTCTAAAAGCTGAAGGTAAAGAGCGCATGAGCAATTCCTGGGTGTTCCCGAATGTCATAATAGATAACATCTACAGCAAGTTAGTCATTTCAAGCGCCTGTACTTCACAAAGGAGCGTGTCATTTTTGTTGATGGTTTTTTGAAGAGAAATCCAGTTGCCTGGTTCTCATTCTGGTTCTGTTAGCAACGGCGCAACACTGGTTGCTGAAAGACGATTTGGAGTAGCAGATGAAGCTGATCTTGGAAATTTCGAAGCAAATGGTTCTGTTGCAAGTCTCCGTTCTTTGGGAAGAAGTGAATCGTATTGAGGAAGGAAATTGATGATCGTATGGAGAAAGAAAAAGAAACATGCTGAACTTATAACTTTATGCCGAATCAATGGGGGCGGCAAGTTAGGTGTAATCCGATTGAGTGAACAGAGTGGCACATGACAATAAAGCGCAATACATATGATCGTGTGCATGCATATATACATATGTGTGTATGTTTTTGTGTGTGTGTGTATAAAGAGAGAGAGATAGGGAGAGAGAGAGAGAGAGAGAGAGAGAGAGAGAGAGAAATGCATATTTATAGATACGTAGATAGATACATAGAAAGATAGACAGTTAGATAGATAGATAGATAGATAGATAGATAGATAGATAGATAGATAGATAGATAGATAGATAGATAGACACCATGAGATAGACACCATGAGATAGACACCATGGGATAAGTTATTGTTAACAAGATTATAATTTCTCAGACTATTAACTTCATCTATATCGATACAAATTGATTCAATATTTGCATCTACAACACTTTATTTCGATTTCTTTTTGTTTTGTGCTTTGTGTTTGCGAGTAGCATACACCCTATGTCTGTTGATTTTGTGCATTCTGCTATGCCATTTAGTATCATGTCGGTCATTAATTGATCAGTTGTTGTAGGGAATGCTGTGTTAGATGTCTTCCTTACTAATGTTTTTCCTATTAATTTTGTTTTATGTTGTGAGATATAATGCGTTACATCAAATCTACAGATTAAACCAACTACTAATCAACATTGGGTGTTAAAACAAACTAGTCGACCACGTTATAGAACAATACAGAAAGAAATTCCCAGTAGAAAATGCATCAGGTGCCAGACATGTTATGTGATCAAACCACCCGCAGTTTATTAAACTAATCCAATGCTTTCTAGCTATTTAATAAATAAACGCCATTTAAAAAAAAAAAAAGCTCGTAAACATATTGAAGAAAACCAAAACTACATTGCAGCTGATTAAAAACTAACACCAATAATGTACTATAAAATGCAAAAGAACCATGGTTCCTCATCAAAAATTAATTACATGCTAGCAAAGCGAACATGCTAGCAAAGCGAACATGCTAGCAAAGCGAACATGCTAAACATTGAATGCTAAATGGGATTGTAACGATTTATAAATTAAACATATAATTATAATGTACTTTCTACAATAGGTACAAAGCCGGATATTTTGGTATAGAGGTCCTGTCGATAACATCAACACCAGTCCTCCACTGGTACTTATCTACTTTTATTTTTCGAAAACAAAAATGAAAGGACAATGCCTGCGGCAGAATTTGAATTCAGGGCGTAAATGCGGAAAAAATACCAGTAAACTCGCTCTCCTGCCTATTACTGTAATATTACCAATAAGAAGGTTTCTATCTGCTTTCTATGCACTTATCAGAAGAATGAATTTAAATACACTAAGTCGCAAATATAAAGAAAAGTACGATCAGGAATGTTGGAGTATATCATATCCATGCTATGGAAGCAAAAGAATGATGTGCTATTTTCGTGTTTAAATCAACATATAGACAAGGTGCATTCGTCATAAACAACTGCAATTGATTCCACCTCATTGACAAAAAACAGTCACTAACCAACAGCTAACGGTCATATACTGAAAAACTCGAGAAAATATTACTACTAATATAGTAAAAATTTCGTTGACCCTGTTAATATAAAATGGCAGTAACACAGAATAATCACTTCTAGAATATAAGGACAAAGGCGTCTGAAAACGTTAATGGACTTAGAGAATTTACCATTCCAAGTCAACTGTAAGCTCTTCGTACACAAATAAGAAACATGTGTCAGTATAGCACAAACTGACACAGATATATGCATTGGCACTGGCGCGCACATTTACAGAGGTACACACCTAGATAGATACATATATAGGCATGCATTTGTGTGCTTGAATTTGTTCGCGTCTCTCTCTCTCTCTCTCTCTCTCTCTCTCTCTCTCTCTCTCTCTCTCTCTCTCTCTCTCTCTCTCTCTCGCAAAGATGGAGATTAAACGTGTGCAAAGGGGAGCAGAAATGAGTGAAAACACCCTTGCTGTCAACACGTTAGTGTCTATAACATCGACATCAGCAACAGCTGAACGAACAGTAGTCGAGTTGTATAGCAGCTACAGCAGCAATACACGAAACTATAACTGAGTTAGAAAGATTAAAAACTCTTCAAAGGAAGATTTACAAATGGGCTTGCTTCACACCAAAGTGACATCAACAGCGACACAACAGCAACGACAAACATGCATGCACTTGAACAAACCAAACATAAACAACTTTTTATTCTGGTCAAACGGGAAGAAGGAATGGGAGATGAGTATATGGAGAAAAAATAAAAGAAAGCAAATGACCATGAACACTATACAAAGTATAAAAGAGGCCGAAGTCCGACCAAAGTTCTAGAAATTCAGTTACACGCCAGCATAACTAGCACAACATTTTTAAAATTCCAAAGCTCTCTAATGAAGGAAAAGTTGTAATCGACCCCGTGAGATAACTGGCACTTTAACGGGGACGGAATGAAGAAAATGTCGATATCATTAAATTTTGGAAATAGAACGTAATCTAACGCTTACGTAATTCAACTATTATTATTGCCACAACTGCCAGTTTCTTATGAAATAAAGGATTCTGATCTAATATAATTTGTGCATTTTCATGGAGATAACAATTGTTCAACGACATTACTTCTGCCAGACATTGCATGCATATATTTTAAAGTTGTACTAAGAGTAGTGGTGGGCGAATGATGGCTGGTCTACTGATGGTAGTGATAGAGCCTGTGGGGAGGTGGTCACAATATATATAATAGCTAGCATATGTTGGCATGTGTCAAAGACAATAGCAAATGAGTGAAAACATCTGGATATATACAACGCCCTTTAATATGTTGTATTCAGATACTATGCATAAGATACGGAGGCCAGACAGTCATCAGTGTTTGAGGTACATCCTAATACAAATACTGATGGGTACAAATACTTAATACATCTACCAAGCACGCACACACACACACACACACACACACACACACACACATACAAATGTTATATGTATTCGCTGAAGCACATTTATACACATACACAAAAAGGATACTCAAAAAACAATGCTGAGTACGGTGTTGAATTAAATAAAACTAACTGTCTTCATTCAGGTTCCATGCGTCTGCGATGATTCAGTGCAACGAAGCTGCAATGAAGAGTGAAACAGTTAAGTTTAAATAAACTATATGTGTTTGTGCGTGTGTATGTGTGTACGAATGTGTATATGTGTGTGTGTGCCTGTATTCCTGTATGCCTATGTGCCTGTGTATCTGTGTATATATGCATATATGTGTATATGTATATATATATATATATATATATATATATATATGTATATATATATATATATATATATACGTACACACACACATATATACATATATATACATATACATGCATATATATATATATATATATATATATATATATATATATATATATATATATATATATATATATATATATATATATAGTATCAATGACAAAGAGACAAATATGAAATGCAACTGTCCACGGGACAGACACACACTAGCATGAAATTTCGTACATAGACCTTCGTCGGATATAAAGAGGAATATCCAGAGAAGAGGCGATAAACGGAGGAAAAGAGATAGGAAAGGAGAGCCAAAGGAAACTGCATGGGAGTATGTCACATGTCACATGTTCGATCTCTGACTGAAATCACCCCTTGCTATCACATACATACGTACACAAACACACACACACACACACACACACACACACACACACACACACATACGCATATATATATATATATATATATATATATATATATATAGGTAGAGAGAGCTAACAATGAGCGATTATCAATCTGGGCAAAATACTACATAAGCTCTCTGTTGTCACAACAGACTAACAATATTATTTAAATTTGAGAACTTCAATAATTCTTATGCCAGGTTCCAAGGTTCACCACAGTTGTAGTGCATCAGAAGTCTATATTGTAAATCCGTGGTTGGGCTCCAGACAAACTGGTTTTTACACAGATTGATATATAAGACAGGTTATAAGAAACGCACATTACATATTTTTCCTTTATTAGAGCAAATTTGACTTGCAACTATTTCCAGTATTCATTATAAGTAAGTTATTAATAGGTTTACTCAATCGATCTATTGATCAGTTGAGAAAAATTGAAGGACCTAAAAAAAATTAACGCAACTTTTGTCAGAGCCATTTCTGGTTATATAAAAAGCTGATCATAAGACCGATTCACTAAACCTATCAGTAACGTACCTATAATGACTACTAGAAACAGCTGTAATCCAAATTTGCTGCAATAGAGGAAAAGTATATGATAACCATTGTGTATGTGTGTGTGTTTGTGTGTGTGTGTGTGTGTATGTGTGTGTGTGTGTGTGTGTGTGTGTGTGTGTGTGTGTGTCCGGCATTCGCCATGATAGATCGCTGACCACTACATTTATATATTTTTTTCTCTCCTTGTTTCTTTCTGTGTTCCTTTCTGTTGAAGAGCGTAGGCTCGAAACGTTAAAGACCTTCTCTATTCCCGAGCGTTATACTAATACATCCATTTCTTGTTTGCACCACCTGTCTTCGTCTGTTGTTTTTTTTTCGTAAATTCTCCCTAACAGAATTGTTAGATCGTCGAATAAAATGCTTCGCAGCAAATTCTCCCTGCTTTTAATGATCTAATTTCAAATTTCACCGAGTCAGCTTTGCTTTTCACCTTCTCAGGGTCGTTAGAATAAGCACCAGTTAAGTATTGAGGTCAGTGTAGCTTTACCGAAACATTTCAGGCTTTGTGCCTATAATAGGAAAGATTATTATTATAATTATTGTTGTTGCTGTTGTTGTTATTGTTGCTGATGATGATGATGTTATTGTTTTTTGTTGTTCTTATGATAAAATTGACACTTGCAAAATAGGTATATCCTGTCCCAACGGCTCATAGGAATTTGAAATTAATCGTTTTGTATAGAAAAATAACATCTGCGTTCACTAGCATATATAACAATCTATATAGCTACACATAATAATAAGACACGATATATATACACACATACTCATGTCTCGAGTTGTAACTTTCCTGTTTGCATCACCAAATCTATGCATGTATATATACTCATACACATACTCAATCATACATGTACGTATGCATGAGTGTAGGAGATGTGTAGATATTTATGAGCGTGCGTACGTTGCCATATGTCCAAAAGCAACAATAACATTAACATCATGCGGTACGGGTACATAGTTTCTAATACACGAATAATTAGTGAATTTTCTTAAAATGTTATATGTAATACGTAACCTACTTAACATTCCGTGGAAATAATTAACAATAGTTGGAAAACGACTTAGGTACGTAGGGGGTTTTGATTTATTTGTTTATGCGTAGCAGATAGGAGAATTAGTGCCATTAAAATAGTTTCAAAGTGGGGTCTTTTTTCTGTTAAAACTGACGGCCAAAATTTACTGTAATCACTTACTATTTGTCTTACGAAAAATTATTAATTCAAGGACACATTGAGTTATGTACACCTAAACATATTGATATTATTCTTTCATTCTTTTATTCTTTTGCGTGTTAATGTCACCGGTCTGCAGTGATATCGATTCAGGGCTTAGCTGATCGCCTTACAGTGCTTAATTCGTCGATAGACCCAATATTTATTTTATGTTTGATGGATATTGTATCGGTTTTTTTTTTAACCAATTGTTCAGTTCCACATTAATTGTCAGTAAGAGACACAGGCGTATACCCTAATTACACATATTTATAGTTGGAATTTACAAAAAAAAAAAGAAAAACCTACAAAAGATGAAGACAGGTGTATAAACAACAAACAGGTGTATTAGTTTAACGCTCGGGAAGGTGAGAAAGTCTTTTACGCTTCGAGCCTACGCTATTCAACAGAAAGGAAAAATAAGCAGAGTGAATGAAGGGGAGAATGTGGAAGGGAGTGAAGGGAGGAAGTAGGTGTCAGGGCACGAGGTTTGTGAGTGTGTGTGTTTTTTTCTTGTGTGTGTGTGTGTGTGTGTGTGTGTGTGTGTGTGTGTGAAAGCAGAAATTACAATGGCCTATATATGTATATGGAGGTGACACAGGGAGTCTCAAATCCTAATTACAACCTACAAGGAATTTTAGCAGTCCCATTGAGTTCAAACTAGTCAAGTAACTGCTGACATAATTAATATAGTGAGCTCATTAAAAAGCTCATTAGAAGTTGACCGATAATATTCCTCTATAATTTATATTATTTTTATTATTTTAGCTAGTGCAGGATATTTCTCCACAGAAGAAAATGCTTCATCGTACTCGTTAAAGATGTACTCAGAAAATGAAATCAACATAAATATTGCACCCTAGTAAGGGAAATGTTTGCAATTTTTAAGACATTATTTGACTGAATGTTATATCTGCGGGTTGGCAGAAATGTGAAAGCATTGGACAAAGTACCTACCGTGATTTTTCCGGAGTCGATATATTAAAATACCAGGAAAGAAGAATCGGTGTAACGGACTAACCCCATCTCCGCACATATTTTTGTCTAAAACCTAACGAGAAGTATCTATCTCGGGCCTACGAGGGAAAAATATTAGTCGATAATTAGTATAATAAATTCTTTTCTGCAAATACGAAAGTTAATGCTAGAAATGTTCCAGGCTTATTTTGACCTCGACGAAGCTAGACTTTAAGAATAGGGGGGGGGGGCAACAGATATAAATGAGAGACTAAGTAAACATTCAATGCTTAAAGATAAAAGAATCTCGAAACAAAACACATACATTTTATAAGTTAACACAGTTAATGTTTCTTTCCGATTTACTTTTCTTTTTGCCATGCGAATTGTGTCTGAGAATTGTTATTAAAATGATTGACTTGGAGACACATATCTACATACATATATGCACATAAACCAATGTGTTCTTAAATATATAAAATATATACATTCTACATTTGCTTCAACGTTGTTTAGTTCTATAACATTCATAATTCCTTTTCTATGACTAAACAGAGAAAGACAAACAAATTGACGACAACAGAGAATACTCTACCAACATATAATGTTACCTCCGTGTTTTGCCAATTTACTTGGGGAAATATTTATAATTCTCCATTAATTATTAATAATTTTCTTCAGCTCTCTAATATACATCGCTGCTAACAGTTGAGTTTATCTTATAGATTTTAATACAAAACTAGTTTCAAGAAATACAAAGCATCTTTGTTTATTTGAATACATGTTGAAGATTATCCACAATGTTATACTTCTATTTGAATGAATTACATCATTATTTCTTTATTTGTTCTCTCTTCTTGTGCCTAGAATACGTATATTCAAAATACGTTGACTTTGTTTTAGAAAGTTTCGGTGAGACTGAAGTCTTATAGCTATCCATTGCAGCTTGCTTTTAAATACACGAATGTCCATCAAAGTGTTATAGTTGTATGAAAATGAGGTCTGAGTGTAGAAAAAATAAACAGATTACAATATGGTATCATTCTTTTAGAAGTTTGTGAGGTTAATTGCAGCATGAAAAAAAAAGGAACCTTACTAATGTTTTAATATTTTAATGAGAAGACAATTATCAGGTCTTAAGTCTCTTTTCAAGGAGCCTGACGTTGGTGAAATGATAACTGCAATTTTTGATCAGACTCGATGTTTGCAGCTCAGTAGATTCAATTCTGCAATAGGGAAAACAACAGACAAGAAGGATTAAGTCTATTCCTGAAGAAACATCAGATGTAAACCAAGAATGCATTCGGTAGAATTTATACAACCACACACACGCATTTTTGGGGGAGGCATTAATATCAAAGAAGTGCAAAACTCTAACCTTCTTCGGTGTAGAATCCTCTGAGTTTAATTCACTTGTAACACTCTATCCATTTCGTGAAGGCTACATAGAAGTCTTCCAAAGTAAAGGTGTCCAGAACTCTTGCCACAGCCTCCTTCATCTTCTCAATATCTTACAAACGATTACTCCTGAAGTTCTCTTTCTGCTTAGGCAGCAACCAAAATTCGCTGGGAGCACGGTCTGGAGTGTAGAGAGAGTGAGGTAGAGTTTTGATACCCATGTTTGGCAAGTAGTTGGTTACCAGGAAGGAATTGTGGACTGATGTACGTCCCACCGAACCGAGTGGAAGAGCTCTAGCTTTTAGCCACGAAATCTCTTCCTGAACCTCAACGGAGTATACTTTATTAAGCTGGCCAGAAGGAAATTAATGGGTGTAGAGGAAACCCTTGCTGTTGAAAAAGGGGATCCTTATTAGCTTCCTACTAGGCTTGTTTTGCAAGACCTTCTGGGATGTGAGGGAATCAAGGTTCTTACATTTGGCACTCTTTCACTTGCTCTCTGGATTATAACAGTAAATCTAGCTTTCGTTACAGGTAACCTTAAACTCAAGTCTTGCATTCAGCTCAAACATCTTCCTGCTGTCATCAACGCATCTTTCATTCTATGCATCATTCAGCACCCTAAGGACAAACTTTGTGTAAAAATTTCGCACGATGGGATTTTTATTAATAATTCTGTATGCATCAACACCAAGCTGTATGCTTATTGTCTTTATAGAAACGCGGTGGTCTTCATCCAAGAAATTGCAAATTTACTCAACTATTTCTAATATTCTGGCACCCTACACCCTTCAACACTTCTCATCATCATCGTCCTTTCTCTCCCTCTTCTCTCTACAGTTCTTGAACCTCTTGTGTCAGCAAATATCATGCTCAACTCGTACAGAATTCAGCATTTCATAAGCTTCTGTAACGGTGTTGCCCACTTTAACACAAAGATATATTGCATAACTTGGTTTCAAATTGTCATCATGTCCCGACTTCATCCTGCAAACTAGTCAGCCGTGATAAGCCGTATTTTAGAAGGCTGTGTTCAAAATTCTTTTCTGCTCTAGGCACAAGGCCCGAAATTTTAGGGGAGGGAGCCAGTTGATTAAATCAACTCTAATACGCAACTGGTACTTAATTTATCGACTCCAAAAGGATGAAATGCAAAATCGAGCTATGACCTTCAATCTGAACAAAAATAAAATCATCTTATTGTAATGTTATACTAAAATTAAAATAATTTATGAGTTTTAACATTTATAACTCTCCTAAAATCTCACACACTTTCTGGAGCGCACCTCACGTGTATGTGTGTGTGTGTATATATGTGTATGTATGTTATACATAAATACATACATGCACACACATATTTATATATATACGAATATAATTTTAAATATATATATATATATATATATATATATATATATATATATATATATATATATATATATATATATATATATATATATATATATATATATATATATATATATATATATATATATATATATATATATATATATATATATGCGTAGGAGTGGCTGTGTGGTAAGTAGCTTGCTTACCAACCACATGGTCCCGGGTTCAGTCCCACTGCGTGGCATCTTGGGCAAGTGTCTTCTACTATAGCCTCGCGCCGACCTAAGCCTTGTGAGTGGATTTGGTAGACAGAACTGAAAGAAGCCTGTCGTATATATGTATATATATATATATATATATATATATATATATATATATATATATGTATGTGTGTATGTGTTTGTATGTCTGTATTTGTCCCCACAACATCGCTTGACAACCGATGCTGGTGTGTTTATGTCCCCGTAACTTAGCGGTTCGGCAAAATAGACCGATAGAATAAGTACTAGGCTTCCAAAGAATAAGTCATGGGGTCGATTTTTTCGACTAAAGGCGGTGCTCCAGCATGGCCACAGTCAAAAGACTGAAACAAATAAAAGAGTCAAAGAGTAAAAAAGAGAATATATATATATATATATATATATAAATATATATATATATACATGTGCATGTGTGTGTATAAATTCTAGATGACAAATTGTATTTCGATATATTTGCAATGTAAAAGCTTCACTTTCCATTAAAATATGTACGTAAAGCATTAACTAATAGAATGCACAGTGATTTTTTGAAGAATATAATCTGAAAATTAGTGAAGGGTGTGGCATCTTTTATAAATATTTAATGTGAACCTCGCTGTATGCCGTAAACAGATGTGTTTACATTGCACGTATTATACCGATTCTCGGCCAAATAATTGTAATGAATCTGATTAGTTTCTGGTTTCTACAGATTATTGTCTCAAAGAAAGTACACTCAAATTCTACCCATAGAGAGATTACGAGCATTTACCAAATGATAATACGTTCAAATTCTGGCAGAGCAAAATTTTGGAGCAGCACGTGTTAATTATATGGTTGATACATTAATTATGGACTACGTAGCTTGTTGGGAAGATGGGTGGATAAACAGACAGATAATTTAAGTTATGATTTACACAGATATTCCTTCCTTGACAACAGAGAATGAATACTAGAAACTAGTCCAGTTACTCAGCCCACGTAGAGATAAAACTAGTGGTTTAACCACTTTGTTTACGATTTAAAACCAGGCTAAAAATCCATGTTTATTAAAATAGATATATCTTATATTACATTTCAAATCAAGTAGAAATATGCACGTATGCACATACAAATACTTGTTTAAGTTTGTGTGTGTGCATGGATGAATGTACATACATATACACATATATATATATATATATATATATATATATATATATATATATATATATATATATATATATATATATATATATATATATATATATATATATATATATACAATATATATGCATATATATATATACACATATACACATGCACATATACACTTTCATACACACTTCCACACACACACACATTCTCATTACATTACGATATTATTTCAATAAGCACCGAAGCAGAATTTTAGTTAACATGATTAGATATTCCTTACATTGGTTGTTAGCAGGCTTGGTAAAATGGTAAATTATTTCACCCCCCCCACCCATCCACTCTCTCTCTCTCTCTCTCTCTCTTTTTCCTACTCTTGCTCCTCTTTCTCACCCCATACTTGCTCCTCTCTTTTTCTCTCTCTCTCTTTCTTTCGCTTCCCCTGTCTTCCTATTCTGTTCATTTTCCTTCGCCCTCCTTTTCACCGACGCTTCTATTGAAGCTTCAGGCCAACAACAGCCACAATGACGACTACGACGACGACGACGACAACGCAAGCACCACCATCACCATCGCCACAATTACCGTCATTGGCACCTACCTCGCTAACACAGCCACCATCTACACCCTTATCCTAAGCCCCACAACCTACACCCGCGCTACCATCATTGACACCTTCGTCTCCATCACCAGTTCCACTACTACCACTACTACTACCATCACTATCATCATCACTATTAACTCTAGTAATAACTACTAATACCACAACCACCTCTACCTCTTATGGCATTAACATCCACAACAGAACTACAACCAGCGCCAGCACATACAAGGTATACAGCACCACTTACACCATCTTCTTAAAACCAAGTGCTGTTGTGGCCACAACCACCATCACTGTCGGAACCACCACCATTCTTCTCACGACCACCACTCTGGCCTTCGCCACCACTACAGCCAATATCTAACTCATTCACCCTATCTAACACACAATAAACTACCACCGACACCACCGCCACTACTACCAGCACTCAAAAATATAGGCACTACACCACGTTACACTGATAAACACGTTCGACACACCGAAAATTCCACAGACCCCCCCCCTCACTTCAATCTGCCACCACCTTGTCAACCTTACACTCCAGCCCAATCTCCACGTCCTCTTTCTTTCGAAGCCGAACAGAGATCCGTCCGTCGTTCCGTCTCTCCCCTTTGTTCCCTCGCTCCGCCGTTCCGCCGCTCCGTCACTGGTCGGTGGTCGGCGGACGGCTTTCGTCAGCGTGCCACTACTAAGCCAATTTCTCGCAATTAGATTATTTCTTCTATCTAATTCAATTTAATCTTCACAGTGAGGCTCGAGTGACGATCCAATCGGATATGGCCCTGTATATGTATGTGTATGTGTGTGTGTGCGTATACATACATACATATATATATATATATATATATATATATATATATATATATATATATATATATATATATATATATATACACATACATACATACACATGCATACATGCATACACACGCACACATAAACACACATACACACACACACATGTATATATGTATGCATGTATGCATAGTCGTATATAAGTATGTAAAATCGTAAATACATACATGTATATACTTACATGCATATGTAATTTCTTACATATATAATTGGAAATGCATATATAAATATATATATATATATATATACATACACACACACATATGTATATATATATATATATATATACACATATACATATATGTATATACATATATATATATATATATATATATATATATATATATATATATATATATATATATATATATATATATATATATACGTATATATATATATATATATATATATATATATATATATATGTCTGTGTGTATACATATATATATATATATATATATATATATATATATAGACACACGTGTCCACGCTTGCATGCACCCATATATGGATACATGCTCATACAGACATACATATTTCCATATACATATACTTATTTATGTTTGTGTGCCTTTGGTTGTTTCAAAGTGGAAACTGGTTGGTTAGCTAATTATTTGGCGTAGCTTTTACATCAGGTTGGAAAGAATAGAATAGAAAGAGAACGGTTGCAAAAGAGAAAGTGGGTGAGCGAAACTGAGAAGAAGTGAGAGAGAGAGAGAGAGAGAGAGAGAGAGAGAGGGGGAGAGGAATTTATGCAGAGAGAGGTGATGGTGAGAAATTGTCACTGTATTAAAATTTCTCTCCATACCATCCATTGCCATTTCCATTCTTCTATACTTTTCATCATTTGTTACTAGCTCTCTGCTTCGCTGTCTCTATTCATATCACTAAATGCTTGTGTCTCTCGTACTTTAATTTGTCAGTTGGTTTGTTACAGAAATTATGATCAGAATCTACCTAAACCTGTTTAGGTGTGTTGCTCTATTACACTGTACACGTTGCTCCATGGCGATTTCTATTTAACGTAGAAAGGTATGTGTCTATGACTGTGTATATGTGTGCGCGTGAGCATGAATGTAAGTGTGTATTAGATTACACAAATAAACTTACGGACACAACGTCTCCTGGTAAATATACACATTTATGTATATATTTATTTATGAATGTTAATATAAGTATACGTACCTGTTTATACATGCGTATGTATATGTATATATGTGTGTGTGTTTATGTATGTAGAAATAAGGAAAGAGTCCCGTCTGTTGTAGCACATGTCTAATGATATTTATTATGCATGCTATCAATGAAATAGTTTTATATCAATTGCAGAGACAATCGATTTGCATAAGCAAATACATCGAAATATTTCGGTCAACCAAGAACTCATTTTCCAACGATGTTTCGTATCTAGCAGTTTGATTATTAACCATCGAAAGAGCCTGACCATAGTATCTGGTCCTTATAGACATAGCAACCGAACCTTAATCGAAGCACGTACTTCCATTTTGAAAGTAACTCGTTTGCTATGAAATAAGTTACTCCAATGTTCCAGAAGAAATATCGAGACGTTTACTGCTCGAATACAATAGACATTTTGATTGGGACGGACTAAAGAAAAACATCGGTGAAATAACAGAATTTATGTAGCATAAATATTTAGAACGAACAATTAGTAGCACTTGTTTTCATCTGGTGGAGAATATTTCAGAAATCAGAGTTTTTAGAGTACTTGGAATAAATTAAGAAAGATATTTATATAGTATCTCAATAAAAATGGTAAATTCACCAAAGCACACGATATATACATAGATAAAACTCTGGTCGAGAGTAAATTTGAGAGTCTCAAATTGTATTTACGTCATATTTCAATCATTCTTACAGTGCTTTAGCTATTTGGAAGATTTGAATAACAAAGCTGTAAAGAAAATTAACTATTTGATATACTCGGTGTTAGTTTGTAACATACAAACTGACACACGCACGCGCGCACGCACACACATCTTACACAGAGGCAAACATGCACACACAAATATATTCACTGGTATTCCTACCTGTATTTGTCAAATCACATCTGAACACCATCATAAGATAACTGGGGATATCTTTGACAAAATTGTTTGTGATGAACTCTGTTCTGGAAAACAGGACGGCCGCAGTAAGACCGTGTTTAATATTAGGTAAGCTCAAAGGAAACGGGAGACTTCTAGACAACAACTATTACTACTTCTACAACAATTTTCAGAGCTTACACCCCATATTATTATGTTTCACTATACAGTCATTATAGCAAGAACTATGAACATCAGCAAGATAAAACTGATACGTATAAAAATAGGTCAGTCGTACACTGCATCATCACTTAGAGTAGATATAAGCAATTAAATTCTTCAAAAGTTGCTATGTGTCTTAAGTTTTGCAATATGCAGTGAACATTTTTGTGTGTATGTGTGTGGGGGGGGGGGTCGATCCAGACACGTTTTTTGCTTATTACTGTGTTTTTCTCTTCGTTTTCTTCTCATTCCTTTCTGATGAAGATCGTGGGCTCTAAACATCAAAGACTTTTCCTTTTTTTCCCTGTGCGTGAAACTAATACACCTTGTTTGTTATTCCCTCGCTTATCTCTCTTTTCTGTTTTTCGTATATACATGTCAGTGATTAATTAGTAGATTCATAACCTGGTCATTGCTCCCTTCGCAGTCACTATTCTATGTTACTTGGTACTGCTAGACCGTTTCCTCTATCAGGCTAGAAGCATATATAAGGTGTCACTGCTTCATCAAACTAAGTTATACTCTTAATACGACCGACAGAAAAAATCCAAACAATTACTCTCACAAGCCATATGTAAATTTGTCTAAGTGTGATTCGGTTCATTTGAACCTGACGAAGTCTTATCCACGAATACCAAATTGTGAGTATCGCAATGTGCTATGTATGTGTTTGTATTTGTGTGCGCGTTTGTGTGTGAGTGTGTGTGTGTGTATGTGTTTGACTGTGTGCGTGCGTGTGGACTCTGTAAAGTCTTCAACCAAATCGGCATAATATGGATGGCACTGAAGACTCCTATTTAGTTCGAAAACGATGATGTAGAGAAAGCCAGCAGGGGACTTTTGCATTTGGATGAATGGTTCATGGTCTGTTGCTGCTGTAACGCAATTCGTGGTCTGATTTAACTCGCCTGGGTCACCTGAGTGGAGTGAATGATTATAAATGACCCGGAACACTTTGTAATTCCAGGTCAAATACTAATTGCAAATCATAATTTGTAAAGGTAATATGTATTGAGAATACATACTTATGCAAACGTACACAGGCACACATACACATATGCACATCCTTAAACGCTAATATTTGTGAATGTGTATACAAATTTATATATTCATTAACATTTAAAACTAAGTTTTATATATATATATACACACATATATACAAGGTTGGCCAAAAGTCACCCGACAGTGAATCAAAATTCCATAAATGCTTAATATTCAATTTTATTTATTCATTTGGAAAAATGGTATCGCTGAAGAAGGACTTCAGTTTGAACAATTTCATAATGTTCTATATTTAGATGCTTTTATTAAATTCATTCAGTTAAAAATAAATAAATCTTGGAAATTAAATAGTATTTGATTTACAGTCAGGTGACTTTTGACCAACCCTATATAATCTGTATTTCAATTAATCTCTGCGTGTGAGTGTGTGTGTGTGTGTGTGTGTGTGTGTGTGTGTGTGTGTGTGTGTGTGCACGCGCGTCTGTGCGTAGGTATGTATAATTAGTATATGTACATATATATGAATATGTATATATAGATATATGTGTGTGTGTATATATATATATATATGCAACGCACACACGCACACACACACACATGCATACACACACACAACACTTATATATGTATATATATATATATAATGTTGTACTTAATAATCAGCAACATACACAGAATCAAACATAAAAATATGCAAACATCTATATCATATGAAATATTTCTATACGGATTTATAGAATTTAAAATTTAATTAATGTACATCCGTAAAGGAATGTATGTATGCAAACAGAAATGTAACAATATTTACAGAGGCTTAAGGCGGCGAGTTGGCAGAGACGTTAGCACGCCGGACGAAATATTTAGCGGTATTTCGTCTGTCTTTACGTTTTGTGTTCAAAATCCGCCGAGGTCGACTTTGCCTTTCATCATTTTGGGGGCGATAAATTAAGTACCAATTGCATACTGAGGTTGACGCAATCGACTGGCCCCCTCCCCCAAGATTTCGGACCTTGTGCCTAGTGTAGAAAAGTATATTCACAGAAGCTTACAATTATGTTACATTCTGATATCAAATTTTAGTTCTACATATCCGCAAAGAATACCGTTAGTAATGTGCTAAGTTACAAGTCTTTGCAAATAAGTAAAGACTGATAAAAAATATAGCCACACACACACACATACACACACACCGGCCATGACGAAGGGAACTAGCCCTGAAACTCGAGTCGCCTTTATATATTTATATTTATATATTTATATATTTGATCCTTTATATTGAACACTCAATATTTCATCTACATTCAATACTTTCTTTCATGGTGCCATCCATTTTTATTTTATTTTATTTTATATTATATATTGTATATTATATTATATATTGTATATTCCATATTCTATACCCCACATTGGTTCTGCAGGAATATAAATAAAACATAAAAAAACAGACAGTGTTGGAACTCTTTTGAACAAAATAATATATATATATATATATATACACATATAAACATGTATGTGTATATATACTGCATAATGCCACATCGACATGATTATA
>NC_142937.1:39762065-39774565 GCF_046866305.1 Octopus bimaculoides
AAATACATGGCCGTGTGTGTGTGTGTGTGTGTGTGTGTGTGTGTGTGTGTGTGTGTGTGTGTGTGTGTGTGTGTTTTTAAACGTATTTGTGTGTAATTTCTGGGTATTGCAGTTAAGTGATTGCGTTAATATATGTAAACGCGCATAAATGCGAATGTCAACGCGCGATTGAATGTATACGTGGAGCATCATACCTTAAGGTGAATATTTGTGTCATTAGGTGAAGGAAGTAAACTGGGGCACTCGCTAATTCGGCCACTCGGCCGCTACCATACCCTTATATGTACGCAAGTCTGTGTATGTATGTGTGTATATATATATATATATATATATATATATATATATATATATATATATATATATATATATATGTATATATATATGTGTGTGTGTGTGTGTGTGTGTGTGTGTGTGTGTGTGTGTGTGTTTGTGTGTGGATGGATATGCGTTATCTGTATGTGTGCGTGTGGTTGACCTACATTAGAAGTCCCTGAGAGAAGAAAATCGCCCTAAACTGGAACACTGCTGTGCATTTGCAGTGATGTTTTTTTTTCACCCTAATTTTCTCAGTCACACACACCACACTTCCACCAACCTCACACCTTACTCAATCCCAAACACCACTATCACCACTGTTTATCCCCTACATCCACCTGGACATATTTATGTTATGTAGCTACCCTCCCACAACCCCAGCAACAAACCAACATTCGACCTCTCACTCATCATAACACATCTACTTTAACATTCACCTACGGCTTATTATTTTAACGTATGCAGCCCATCTACCTATTGTTATTTCTTTCCTTATATCCGTCTACATACGCATGTGTGTGAGTGTGCGAGTGTGTGAGCGTGTGTGTTTGTGTGCATGTTTGTGTGTTTGTATGATTCTTTGTGGATGAGTTTCCTTTCCTTTATTTTTTTTATTTTTCTCATGCATATATATTTTTTTTAAATAGCTATTTAGATTTTTCTCACTTTTCTCTGGGAATTTTCTAGACTTTTCATCCCCTCAGGATAGAGATAAAGGGTAAAGAGGATGATGACAATAACAATGAATAGAATACATATATTTACGCAAACTTACATACATATATATATATATATATATATATATATATATATATATATATAATACACATATATCTATAAACCTATATATATATATATATATATATATACATATATATATATATATATATATATATATATATATATATATAAACATACGCACACATATATATACGTATATATATCTATATATACATGTATATATGTATATATGGATATATATATATATATATATATGTGTGTGTGTGTGTGTATATATATATGCATGTATGTATATGTATATCCATATGTCTGTGTATATATCTATTTATATTTGTGTGTGTTTATGTATTTACATATGTACGTATGCTGGTATGCAGATATGTATATGCATGTATGCATGTACGCATATGCGTATGCATACTGTCTCAGGCAGTGTGAAATTTTGAAACCCCTTCACCCTCGTCCACACCCAGCAACTTTCTATTTTGTTGATGCCATCTTTGTTTTTTGTATTATTTTTCCTTCCTTTTCTTCACCCATTTTATGCAGATTGTAACACTTGGAGAACATATTTAGTCTTTTTCTTTTTTATATAGTTTTCTTAGCCTTTACAACTTTGTAAAGTTTATTGAGCTTGTTTATATTTTTATAATAATTTGAACGCACGTGCACACACACACACACACACACACACGCACGCATATGTAGACTGTATAATTATATATATTCATATATACGCGTGTATATGAAATGTATAGTTATAATATATATATGTACATATATAATTACATATATATAAATATATATATATATATATATGTGCATATATACATCATATATATCTATTCATATACATTCACATATATGCGCGTGCGCATGCATGTGCGTTTATGTACGTTCATATGTATGTATATATATAATCCTGTTTTGGCTTTTCTTGGTCTAGTGTTGTTTATTGTTCTTGTTACTGTTTTTAGTGTTGGCTTATAACTTTTGATTCTATTTTTTCTCTTTGTCTCTCATTTTGTAATTCTTACTGTTATCTTCAACATATTTGCCGTGAATATATTTCTCTACTTTTGTATTTTTTTTAATGTTTTTGATGCTATCATGCCACAATATGTGTGTGAGTGTGAGTGTGAGTGTGTGTGTGTGTGTGTGTGAGTATGTGTATGTGTGTATGTGTGTGTGTGTGTGTACATGAAATAATACGTGACTGTAAGCATGTGTATGTCATTCTTGCGTTGTACATGCTTATGTGTTTGTGTGTAAAAGTGTCCCTTGGTAGACAGAATTACAGTTCCGGTTGTCCACTTTGTTCCAAATGTATTCATAATCATATCAGGCCATATGTATATATATATATACATACATATATACATAAACATAATACTGTGCGTATTTATATATGTATATATGTGTGTATCCTTAGGTTATTGAAGTCGTCAAAAAAGAAATCTTTGTGATAAATCAAAGATGATGCTAGAAATGGAATTTGATGAGGAAGATGATGATCATCATCATGATACGAATTGATGTGAATGAAGATGGTGAAGTAATGAAACAGAGAAAAAACAAAACAAAGGTCAGGTCAGAATTTTAAGAGGAAATACTGGCGAAAGTGAGTAAAATAAAGCGAAAATAAATGGTAACCATCGGAATAAAAGTTTAAAGAAAAAGGTAATAAGAATGCTAATTATGATAATAATAATAATAATAGTAATGATAATGATACTACTACTACTACTACTACTACTACTAATAATAATAATAATAATAATAATAATAATAATAATAATAATAATAATAATAATAATGATAATAATAGTAATCATAATAATAATCCTTTGTAATAAAGGCACAAAGCATAAAATTTGGAGGGAGGTGACTAGTCGATTACATCGATCCCCAGTGTTTGACTGGTACTTATTTTAGGGACCCCGAAAAGATCAAAGGCAAAAATCGACCTCGGCAGAATTCTAAGTCTGAACGTAAAGACGAATACATATATATATATATATATATATATATATATATATATATACATAACGACTCTGCCAGGTCTCCGGCATGACTACTGCTGCTGCTGCACCTCCTCTCCTCCTCCTCCTCCCTCTCCCCTTCCTCCTCCTCCTCCTCCTCCTCCTACTACTACTACTACTACTACTACTAATAATAATAATAATAATAATAATAATAATAATAATAATAATAATAATAATAATAAGAAGAAGAAGAAGAAGAAGAAGAAGAAGAAGAAGAAGAAGAAGAAGAAGAAGAAGAAGAAGAAGAAGAAGGCTTTTTACTGTGAAACAGGTAATCACATTTATGAGAGCCGTATAGTCCATTCGACTAATATTCAGAGTTGCCTTACGTATAATATCTGTGTGGAATTTGTACGGAATATTTATGGCATACACCTTGTATATACCTGATATATCACTGCATCAACCATAATATCGGACGTCACAATGTGCTCCGCAGTGGTGCTATAGTTTTTTGAATGATGTCATCCCGCTGACTGCATGGATAGGCCAACTTTTCCCCTGAACGGAACAAGAGTGCGTTTCAGGGTTACCCATTTACGGCTGATTGAACTGACAATCTGAAAAGAAGTGCTTTGCTCAAGGACGAGACGTACCTTCAGTCTGGGAATCGAAACCAAGATCTTGCAATCGTGAGTGCAACATCGTACACATTGGTCACGTACCTTCACATCTCTTGTGTGTGTGCATGTGTGTGTATGTGTGTGTGTGAGTGTGTGCCTGTGTGTGTATATGTGTGTGTGAGTGTGTGCCTGTGTGTGTATGTGTGTGTGTGAGTGTGTGTAAAAATAAAATTTAATGTAACTAGGTGCAATATTTTAGGATTAGATTTAAGATTAAAGATAAAATCTTGGTATGTTACAGAATTTAAGTCGAATTTGGAGAAGACATAAGAGAACGAAAGTATTAATCCTAACTGGAACTACGTTAATTATGAAGGATTTTTAGAATGTTTCTTTAATTCAGCATGAAGAGCTGATTATTAAAACATTAGGCTTATTAAGTTGGATTTCACAACAGAAAATTTCCACGCCTTCACCGAGCACAAATTACAGCTACCACCTCCTCCTCTTACAAAACAGATTGGTCTATATTCCTCCCTTTGAAGTTCCACTAAACTTGGCCAACGAAATGTAGTTTTCATACAAAGGTTATGCCCAACGTAATGGAAAATTGAGCCCGTTTTACATTTTTACTAAATAACATACGATGTTCAAATTGCACACGCTTCTCAAGGAATATTTCTATGAAAATGCCCAATTCAACAATCTCCACCACAAGCAATTCATTTGCATCATTGTGTAAACCAGAGCGCGAATCCATTGATAAAATTCATAGACACTTTTGCTTCGTCTGAATCACGAATACTTTCTCTTCGAAAATTGTCCTTCACTTGACCAGACAACCAGACAGGTGGTAGGCGGATAGTGCAAGTTATATACATATGTATGTATGGATGTATGTATGTATGCGCGAGAGAGTGGAAATGTGTGAGTGTTTGTACGTGTGTAATAGGTAGATAGATATAACGTGTATAATTGCCTTAGTACGTCTCATATAGACTAGTATCAATGACTCCGTTGAGTGGATGGTTGCCATCTTCCATCTCCATCGACCATTGTCCACCCCAACACCAAACAGCAATTCGATTTCTACTTTCTATGTAAATGACACACTTTTATACCAATAACTCCCTCTCTTTCTCGGACATGGCAAGTTTATTTATCCATAATTCCTTGCAGCAATAGATACGGAGCGTAACTCATCTGCGTCTTTTAATCTTTTAATGAGACAACTTCTGTTTGGTGTTAAGAAATACTGACGAACGGCTATGAAAAGTGCCAGCACTGCTGGAAATTAAACTCTTTCTTTCAATCTCTCTCTCTCGGTATCTATCTATCTATCTATCTATCTATCTATCTATCTATCTATCTATCTATCTATCTGTCTATTTGTCTATCCTTTATCTATCTTCCTCTATTCACTTTGTCTCAGTGTACGCTTGAGTTTATGTGTCTATGCCTGTATTATCACGAACGCTTGCATTATTTATACATGTTAGCAGTTGTATGGCATGTTAAAATAGGATCTCAGAGTTTGAATGTTGGTGATAGAAGGGGAAGTGAGAGTGGGAAAGCAAAATATATGTATGAATATATAATGTACACACAAGCATACACACGCACACTCCATTCACAGACAAAATTATATATATATATATATATATATATATTCACAATATTTAGATATTTAGATATATGTACTCTCGAACATAGAAAATGACAGCTAGCATTTTCTGTACATATGTGAATATGCGTGTATGTGTGTCTCTGTGTACGTTTGTGCATCAATATGCATGTAAACGTACATATATGTATGCATGCACACACACACACACACACACACACACACACACACACACACATATATATATATATATATATATATATATATATACACATATACGTATACATAGTTACACACATAGAGGCACACACTCATATATATGTGTGTATGTATGTATGAGTGTCTATGTGTCTGTGTGTCTGTGTGTCTACACATGTATGTGTGTACATGCGTATTTGTACGTTTGTCCATGCTTGCACTTCCGTGCTGAGAATTTCTTCAAAAACCCATTATTCGTGCTGCATCTCAACTCTTGCAGAATATACTTTCCGCTATAATCAAATTTTCAAGACTCTCGCTGCCGTATCAAGGTGGACATTAAAGCGCGTAGATAATGTCTGTAACATCTTCACAAAAAGGTGAATCCTCGGCTTTTCCGTAGAGTAGGGGACAAAGGATCAGGCAGGATGGTAAATGACATTGATGTAACTGAAGGTCTCCCAACAGTGAGAATGATTAATTAGAAAGAACGTGCAGATGTGACGGAAGCCATAGTATTCTGGAGGTATAGTCTTTAAACTAAATAGCATCTGAACCCTCGAACCAACTCAGTGTGGTCTCTTGACCTGACATGGTCGGTCTGCGACCTGAGAGAAATAGTAGCCAAAGTGGTAGAAACTTTGTGGCCACTCGGCCTGATAGGAACACCAGTCAAATCACTCTCAAATCAAACACTATTTTCTTTAATGAAAAAAGACATATTTGATAATTTAGTTGTGTATATAGGTCAATACTGAACGTAGTATAGCTGAATGCCTAAAACGTGGGCTTAGAAATCACTGGGTTTCGGTTCAATTACACTTCGAATTTCGATGGACGGAAAATGCTTGGAAGCCTGTTGAGGGACTTGTACACAAGTAATAGCGTAGGCCCTGCCATATATATATATATATATATATATATATATATATATATATATATATATATATATATATATATATATATATATGTATAGGGAGAATTCACGAAAAAACAACAAACGAAGACAGGTGGTGTAAACAACAAATGGATGTATTAGTTTAACGCTCGGAAATAGAGGAAGTCTTTAACGTTTCGAGCCTACACAGATATATACGCACACATACAAACACACATACGCACGCACGCACACACACACACACATATATACATATATATATATACGTATATATGTGTATGCATTTGTATATATACCTTGTGAAGGCACATAGCTTTGTGGTTTGAGCATGGCACTCACAATTGCGAGATCCTGGTTTCGATTACCAGACCGAGCGTTGCGTTGTGTTTTTTAGCAAAACACTTGTTCAGCGATAATTTCGTCAGTCATCTGACATGTGACACGTCGTACAGTTTCACGTCAATACAACCGTGCAGGTATTGTCGATTTGATGGATGGAGTGAGCTTATGTGAACACAAACACTACCACTATCAACAATTTATCTACATGGTCGTTCAATAAGAAATAGCATAGCCTTCACAGGTCGTCTAATGACGGGAGACTTCACGATGTATTTATACATATACATATATATAATTATGTGTATATGCATAGATATGTATGCATCCATACACGCACACACGCAAGCACACAGAAACACACATACACGTATATATGTGTGGTGGTGTGCGTGTGGGTATTTGCATGTATACGATTATATGTATGTACATATGTGTGATCATCTATGTTTAATGCTTGTCTAGTGGAGTCACAATCGCCAGTGGTTAGAGCAGCCGACTCGGCAGGGGATTGTGGCGAACCCTGCTGTACTTCTTCACCACAACTTTCTCTCACTCTTACTTCCTGTTTCTGTTGTGCCTGTAATTCAAACGGCCAGGCTTGTCACACTGTGTCACGCTGAATATCCCCGAGAACTACGTTAATGGCACACGTGTCTGTGGAGTGGTCAGCCACTTGCACGTTAATTTCACGAGCAGGCTGTTCCGCTGATCGAATCAACTGGAACCCTCGACGTCGTAAGCGACGGAGTGCCAACAACACACAACACAATGCTTGTCTATATAATTATTATTGGGATTTGGGCAGTATTTTGAATACCTAACTTGGAGCCAGAGAACATAGACCCACGGTGGGTAGGTTTGCCAGTCTTCTTTAAATACTTTAATTTAGTGATATAGAATTCATAAACAAATAAATAAATAAAATAAATAGATAAAATAAAAGTTTCGACAATAAAAGAGAAAGGATGATAAAAGCATTTATATAAAATAATATATACTTCAAAAAGGACCACAGAGTTAGTGATGTAATAATGTCGCAGATATAAAATTTCGGTAAGGAGCGGGGAGATGACATGGGAGGGTAAATTGTCTTTTCGCAATGGAAAAATAGCAGAGCGGAGAATATTCACCTAATGGACTTATTTTGTTAGGCAATATATCTATATATACATACATACCTGCGTACATACGTATATATATATATATATATACATATATATATATATATTTATATATATACATATATATATGCGCGTGTGTGTGTATATATATATACATATAAAGAGATATATATATATATATATGTATATATATATATATATACATATATATATATATATATATATGCATATATGTACATATACATATATATGTATATATATATATGCATACATATACTGCGTATATACATACATGCATATAAAGATGCATACGTACGTACATACATGCATGCAAACATATACTTTCTTCTGCCTACGTTATTGCACAATTGTCTTTCTGTCTGTCTGGGCGATCTAAGCCCACCTGAATTTAAGGCTTCAGTGATGAGTAAAATGCCCTTTGACACGTTGACAGGACCACTATAATAAAGGGAACAATCTGTCCTGTTCCATGTCATTTTCGATTAAGTCGAAAGTTTATGTGCGATGTTAAATTTGATTTATGCATATCAATGTTAAGGCAATATCTGTGTAAGTGCGTGCATGGAAGTGGGTCTATGACTATATGTACCTGCGGTGTATGTGTGGAGCACACGTATGGGTATGCTTAAGATGTTAATCTTTACAGGAATTGGAACAAACACACACAAATTCACCGCACACCCTGTCTCTCTCGGTCTCAGTCTCTGTCTCTCTCTGTCTGTCTGTCTGTCTGTCTCTCTCTCTCTCTCTCACACACACACACACACACACACACACACAGACACATTCACACATACACAAAAGTTTAGGTATATATATATATATATATAAACTTGTGTGGCAGTGTAGATAGATAGACAGATAGATTCGTATATATATATATATATATATATATATATATATATATATATATATATATATATATATACATACACACACACACACACACACAGACACACACACACACACGCATATACACACATACATTCTTTTATATGTTTCAGCCTTGAGGCTGGTGCCATGCTGGGTCAGAACGTCGCAGTACGAGTAATTTGCTGTACGAGCCGAGACACGTGCGAATTTTTGTCTTTAAGTACGAGCGGAAATCCGCAGTACGAGCACACATGTCGTCCCATTTTTAAGGTAATTCAGTTAATAAAACCACTTTACATATATTTCTTTTTCATTCTTTCTTTATAATTGTCACTTTACTTGTAACTACTCCTCCTTTTGTGTTTTAAAACCCATAAAAAATAATTTATGTTTTTTTTTTTTTCTATGTTGGGCTGGAACGGATTAATTATATTTCAGTTAATTTCAATGGGGAAAATTATTGATTTGTAAACGAATAAATCGTAAGACGAGCTCGTTCATGGAATGAATCAAACTCGTCCTGGTATCACCGTATATGCATATTTAAAAAGATGTGTATTAATATGTAAGCAATTATATATGTTTGTGGAAAAGTTAAGTTGAAAATATGCATACAACTCTTGTCACATACTTTCCTTCCTAGCTCTTCTTTCTTTAATGAATACATTTGTTCTTTCGAAGTTTTAACCTGCAATCATATCTTCAACAGTAACATAATAACAGCATGCAAGCTACGGATATTTCACGATTTAAATGTTCTGTATCTTATACAATGTCCAATAAATTGATGATGTAATTATTTTTAGTGAAATTAAACAAAACATGTCAGAATGTAATGAATAAGCGTATGAAATTATCTTCTCCTTAATAATCTTTATTCGTGGTATCGACGAGTAACTGCAACACAGTATTTTCAAAAATAATTGTACTTCTTGGCACAGTCCTATCTATAACAAATTTTGGAAGATATATATATGTAAATAATATGTGACAATTATTCGGTAGCCATAATAAAACTCCGAGTTTCGGATGTCGGGGCGGAACACACGCCGCCATCTCTTCAGTTATCTGGCCATCGCAAAAAATGCTATGAGAATGACCGTTAAACATTGGGAAATTACTGTGTAATTGACTGTTATTAAGACAAAAGAGCTATTAGAATGACCGCTAAGTGAGGGTAGGGAGTAAAGGTAAGTGAGTAAAAATGTCCATAATATTCGCGTAAGCAATCCACCAAAATGAAATAAAACGAAGATGAGCCGCTCACCAACATTAATTTAACAGTTTTAAGTCAGTACATTTGGGAGCTCAAAGACAGTAACACTAGCTTCACATTAAATTGGGAGAAATTCGCTACTGCACCTTTGTATAATGAAAAAATATAGAAAATGTTACCTTTGCATTAATGAAATTTTTCGTATTCTAACAGCACATAGTCCTAGTGAACCTGAGCGTTGAGCGAAGTGTAGTTTGCCTGCACAAGGGGATGTCAACTTTCGATAAATATAAATAGCACTAGAAATACTTATACTACCCATTAATAGTACTTATAACCCCGCATCATACAATTAGTAGCCCATGATAGTATAATGCTGGTTATAAATATTGCTCCTTTTATAGTTCGTCTTGTTAGGAATAACCGAGTCTCTTGTAGGCAGTAAAATAACCAATCCCTCCTCTTACTTAAGTTTTAAATGTTACCCCCACCCATATCTATTACTTATTTCTTATACTAACTACCTTTCCCCCATTTTATCATCACCTAATCCCTTGTATTATGCCTATTGTTTCTATCATAACTGACGCAGGATGCCAGAAATGGCTAGGTATCATAAACAGGGTTCACACTAAGGTAAAACAAGTATGAAGGTATAGGAATCCTGTGTTCCCTTGGGTAATGTCTATTTTAAAATGTAGATCTGATTTAAGGCTCTTTCTGGGTATGGGATATGTATAATAAAATCACAAATGGGGTCTATAATTTTATTGATGTATTCATTATATATATAAATAAATTATATATTATATATGTATATATATGCTTGCATATATAAACATATGTGTGTATATATATATATATATATATATATTTCTTATAGTTTCAGCTTAGAGCTGCGGCCATGCTGATGCACCGCCGCATAGTCGAGATGTGTTTTCTTCTCTTACTCTTGTTTTTTTGCAAACATCTTCAAAATGACTTTCTAAAATGAAATTCCATTATGCAGCTGAGGAGTACATTTTCATTGTATTTTCTGTAGTGTTCTCACTGCATGAATAAATCGAGCTTGTACGAAACGTACGTACTGCTATAACCTATTGAATGTTTGTTGCTTATCTTCAAATATATATATATATATATATATATATATATATATATATATATATATATATATATATATATACACACAAACATAAATTCAGTGAGAAACAAACAGACACAGTCATACAGTCACACAGGCAGAGAGTTAAAGGCATAGCAATGTAACAGGACATCATCGCAGCATCATATAACAAGTATTACTGGACAGTATCAGAAAACAACAATATGAGAACATAGCTGATAGAATGAACGAATATTCACATGACAATATAAGATGATATTATATGGCAACAGGTTGTCAGCTTGTTTGTTGCAATGTCCTATTGTGACTTCTTTATTGTTGTGCTATCGTGTTATGATCACATGATGATATTATATAATGAGAATATAACACAACCAAAATTGCACATAACAAAATGAATATACATCTAAAATGAAACCATCACACAAAAGCAACACGATAATATAACATGACATGGAAATATGATTGCCTAACAACTAATATGATGACTGCATGCCAAACAATGTCAAGACAATCTAACACTTTGACATCATAGCGGAAACTTGCTTTGAGGTGAATTCTCAATATAATGAAATGATGATGATCGTGATGGTGTTGATGATGATGATGATGATGATGATGATGATGAGCATGATGATGATGATGATGAGGATGATGATGATGACGAAGATAATGATAATGATGGCCATGATGATGATGAAGATGATGCGGAGGAGGAGGGGGATGATAATGAAGATGAAAATGGTGATGATGATGATGAAAATAGTCATATTTGAAAATGTCATATTGACATAACCTTTAATCCCAATTCATCCTTAATTCAGTATAAATACATGCATACACACAGACACATATATGTATGTACGTATGTATGTATGTATGTATGTATGTATGTATGTATGTATGTTTCTGTCGGAGTCTCCTTCCATACACAAGTTCTCCATAGAGCATCTGCTTAGGAATCCTGCTATCCTTCATTCTAATAAGGCGTCCAGTCCAACGTAACCGGTGCTTGTGCACCATCGCCTCAATACTCAACATATCAGCTGTCCTCAGGATCTGTGTGTCTGGAATCTTTGAGGTCCAGGCAACATTGAGAATGTGATATGCAGGACACTGACTGGGAGAGGAATGCCTGTCATCGCCACGGATGGAGGAAGCAGGTTAAGGAGGGGATCAACACTTTTGAGAGAGCATGTATCCAGCATGAAGAACTTAAGCGAGCTGTGCGAAAGTGCCCGGCTCGTATAGTGAATGGGGAAAGCTTAATCTGCAATGTTTGCAGTCGTGTATGCTTGTCAAGAGCAGGGCTCATTAGCCACCAACGGAGCCGCAAATGCAAAATATAAGTTGGTCCTAGAGCGCACAATGTTCCTGAAGGTCGGCAATGGTCTTCCACGGTCACGAGTGAACGGTC
>NC_142937.1:39784565-39787065 GCF_046866305.1 Octopus bimaculoides
TCGATATACTGTTCTATAGCGCTATCATAACACACACACACACACACACACAGTACATATATGTTTATATAATACATATATGCACCTATAATCTTATGTGAACCATTTAAATGACTGAAAGTTTATTTTAGAATATTGAAATCAGTTTCAAGGAGAGGTATATTAATTTGGAGCTGTGTCTGAGCACGTGGTGGGTGTTCGTGTGTGTGTGTGTAGGTGTGTGCGCGCGCGCGTAAGCTTAAACAATTAAGTAAAGAACAGTCGCAGAATGAAACCTTGCCAATGTTGATGGAAATATGATCGAGCACAGAACTACGTTGTTTCTTTGTAGACTTCTTAATCCGTGTGAAACCCGTGCCCTAGCGGATATTGTGTTCAACTCAGGGTCGTTCGGTCATGGCTTCAACTGTTAACGGGCATGTTCGTTGTGACCTTGAGTAAAACACTTCATTGCACGTTAGTCTAGTCAACTCAGCCAGTAAAGTGCATCATCTAGGTGCAGATGCAACTTTCTTTCCCTCCAGCCGCCACGTCCTGCTAATTTCTTTTTTTTTTTTTTTTTGCTTGATGAAGTTTGAAGGATCCGAAACGGTGTCTATTTGTGCCTACATAGACACGGAAAACAATTCGCAAAAACATGAGCATGCTATCAATTCATACTCGGTGGGAGAGTGATGACTGATTATATTGTATCTTTTCGAGTACTCATTTATCAGTTTTTATCATCACCAGTTCGTTTTGTTGCGAACTCAGTTGCTTACATGTGATAGCAAATGTTTAGCGTTCACGTTGCGAAGCTAAATTGCATAATGCGTCTAATTTGACACAATTAACTATTTCCTGTACAAAAAATTGAGTAGCCTTCCGTACACTCAATGTTTAGTTTTCTTGTAGTATTTACCACTGTTTTAAAATTTAGTGCTATATTTACACGGTGGGATAACGAGTGCACCTCTATCTGGTCGGTTGATTTGCTAAAAATAACAACCAATTTAACTCTTTATAGGTTTGAAACGGAAAGGCAGCATTAGAACGTTTAGTTGCTAAATAACAACAGGTGTTGATGACACTGTGGCCGTGAGCAGACTCGTTTCGGCCACACACTTATTCTGTCATGCAAGAGTACCAACAATTTACACATGCTTCAGGGTTCAAGATTGAACCAGTCTTTTGTAATAAATTAAATACACCAGTTATGAGATAATGGTCAAATAAAAAGTACGAACGGAAATCGCGCATCAGAAATATACATGTAGTAATAGTAGTTGTAGAAATATTAGTCAAATACAAGAAACCAACATCCTCAATCTCTTTGGATTGATGGAAGACCCAGATAAAACTATATGTTGATGCAATGACATAAGGCAGGACACATGAACCTGATTTTGTATTCACTTTGCTCCGTTTTAATGTGTATGGAGCAATTCGGGATTAATTGTGTTGACTTAATAGTCAAGTTAACGAATTATTTTCGTACAGAAGTATTGCCGATTTCAGCGCTTAACAAATCGTCTTCACGTAGTATCTATTTCCAACTTCATGAACGAAACTATTCGTGTACGAGAGGCAGAAGGCTATTCTGTTAACTCAATCCAAACTTCAAATCCTTTTAATGTTGTTTAAAATGTAACGAACGAAATGAGTCTCGGAGTTCACAGTGTCTCTGAAAAACAATTAACAAATTTTAGCATTAAGATAATTAATGTAGGATATTTTAATTGAGTTTAATTAATATGAATTCCATGTTCCGTCTCCTATCCTTTCTTAGCAAAAGTTACACATTAAGATTTTTTTTTCATCCCTAAGGGTGTAATTAGCACATACTTCACGATGTACTTCAAAGTTTGGTTTGCTTACGCTTCGTAGATTCGTTTTGATACTCCTTTGGTCAAAGAAAATATTTATATTTTATTTACTAAAAGAAATATTTATATTAAATTCTGTTCAATAGCTGTTGTTCTATCGGGAAAGTGAGGTTAAGACTTGCACAGTGTGAAAACTCATATAACTGACGTTTGTCAAGCTGTCGTTTGTCAAGATTAAAAATAATTGGGGGGGGGGGGGAGAAGGGGACTGTATCATATTTATATAAATAAAATGTCTGACATAAAACTAGATTATTATTGGCCCAAATAAAACCAGTGAAAAGCCAAAGACTTGATCTGGCTACGTGAGATCCTTTATAGATTACTGGTAGAGCAGCAATCAAATAAGGATAGCAGCAACATAAAAGGAAACCCATTGATAATATAGACACACCAACAGGATTAAATATTATAGATCGTAAGAAATCAAGGGTCTGACAGAAATTACCATGTACGCATAAGCAAGATGCAGACAGAAAGTAAGGACTGCACATAGATACCTTTAATAACTTCGCATGTATAAGTTTTTCTACATGCTACTGGGAAAAGTAAATCTCTTCCGGTCTAAATGATACTAAATGTCAAGCAGCACGTGTTATTCGAAAGGTTTTGAAGTACACATTTTAAAATGGACA
>NC_142937.1:39792065-39797065 GCF_046866305.1 Octopus bimaculoides
CTGAAGTTTTCTCTAACATTTTTAATTGCAAAGTCTTTGATCAGATCCTCAAAATTAATGCTACATGACACATCTGCCTCTGTACTTTGTAGAGATAAGGCATCCCGAATATGATTTTAGCAAGTTGAAATTGATTTTTCTTTTCGTGCCGTAAACCATTTACCATTTCTGCTGTGTCCTCTTTCCTTTCTGTGGTGTCCTCTTTCCTTTTCCAAAATAAGCCCGTGCTTATTTTGCTTAATGGTTAATCCAGCGCTCACTGTGGCTGTAGTTTCCTGCGACATCGAGGTACTTTTACTGTCTTCATGTTGAGTTGTTTTGCTAGGTTACAGGTTTCTACCTTTAGGTACTTTTAAGGATTTTGCAGAATCCAGTAAACCGTTTACTCCGGGTTGTTTTAGATCTGTGCATGTAACTTAATTGGGTTCCGCAGTATTGCAGTTTTGTATTACCGAAGTCCAATGTGGTGTCTGGTTGAACTAAAAAAAAGGGTCAAGTCCAGGAACTCCAGAAAGAATACATATAATTGCAGTTTGTATTTCGTCGTCTCTACGCAGTTTTATCGATTTTCTTTTTTTTCTTGTTTTTTTTTCTTGTTTTCTTTTTTTCGAAGAAAGAAAAACGTGTTTGATTAGTGAGTTCGCTTGCTGTTGGAGTGTGGGCATGTTAGTTCAAGTAGTTATTAGAACATTTGATGTTTGGCGATTCTTAAGTTTGATGGTGTCACTAATTATTGATAAAGTATTTTACTGCTGCTTGTTTTGTATCTAATTTTGGATACAAGTGTTGCTTGTTTTCGACTTTTTCTCTTTTTGTTTGGCGCTGCGTTTTATTTCCGTTTGTGTAATTGAGGGGTTGTATCCTATGTATGTGTGTATGTATGTTTATACATATATATATATATATATATATATATATATATATATATATATATATATGTGTGTGTGTGTGTGTATATATATATATATGTATATATATGTATATATATATATGTATATGTATATATATATATATATATATATATATATATATATATATTTCTATGTATGTATATATATCATACCAGTTACACATGTGAGTTCGAAAAAGCGTTCCATCAGGAAGTTTTACTTGTGTGCATATGTTACATGAAATTGTTATAACAACATGTAATGTAGTGCTGTCGTTGTTAGACTTCTTATACTGATAATTAATTTATATAGAGTTTCATTATTTGTTTTCTCTGCTTTACATTCAATACAAACGATGGCTATTTTCTGCCTGTCTTTAGTGTCCTTTCTTCCTTTATTTCCTTGTTGAGTTTCCGACTTCTTTGTGTTAGTTTCGGTGAAGTTGTGTTTTATTTTTCCGTTGTGTGTTACACTGTATGTTTATATTTCAGGCTGTCACATGTTTCTATTTTACTTCTTTTTCAAGTTGCTAATTCCAGTTGTATAGGCTGACTTTTGGTGTTTCACAATGCCCTCCTTGTAACCTGTGTGCTTTTACACACTTGCTGCAGATGTACGAGTGTGCATATGCATACAAATATACACGTGTGTGTATACGTATGTATATATAAATATATCCATACAGTTGTGTGTGCGTGTGTTTGAATGTATGAGTTTGTATGCGCTTGCATGCTACAATAATTATGTTGATTTTTGTAAACATGCTACAGTATATATTTTGTGTATGTACTTGTGTTGAATATGTATCGATGTGTTTTGGGTATATTTGTAGCACAATCTCTTTTGAATATTTTTTTTCTTTCAGAATGAATGAACCTACAATAGCTTTAATCCTGAAACTACATATTCAACGGAGTTTATGTTAAGTACGTTTATATATATATATATATATATATATATATATATATATATATATATATATATATATACTACTTTGTACATATTAGACATTGATTTGCTATTGAACTTTAGTGATTAATGCATGCTTTTTTCCTGTAATTCCGTCTTTTGTAGAGGTTTTAGCCCTTGGTCCGCTATGACCTATTACATCTATGTGCAAAGAAATATCTGTCTCTACCGTCACATATATCAGATACAGTGTGCTTTAGATTACATTTTCTTTCGAAGCGGGCTGGTATGGGAGTTAAGATGTTTCCCGTATTATTGGAAGGGAAGATATGATTGTTGTTTCGCGCAGGTCGAGTGAATTTATAGAGGGTCAAATTCATACATTGTAAAGCCTCAACTGGAGAACTTGGGACAACTGCCTGGAACAAAACATACATGCATAATGCAAACACACACACACAGACACACACACACACACACACACACACACACGCACATATTATGTTTAAGTATGTATGTGTATATATATGCATATACGTATATATATATATATATATATGTGCATATACTCATTTACTATTTGTTTATATATATATATATATATATACTAGCAGAGGCACCCGGCGTTGCTCGGGAAAGAAATTGTTGCTTATATACTTGAATAAAAAAAGGAAAAATATGCTGTATAGAAATTTGAGGACATTCTGTAGATGGACTCTCAGATGAATGATGGCTGGGCGCCTCTCATGAATGGGGAAAATTGAAGATGTGCCAAAAAGCCTCATTGGTGCTTGGAAACTTCTACAAAAATTAAAATGGGGATCGTTGCCAGTGCCCCTGGACTGGCTCTTGTGCGGGTGGCACTTAAAATACACCATTTCGAGCGTGGCCGTTGCCAGTACCGCCTGACTGGCCTTCGTGCGGGTGACACGTAAAAGCACCCACTACACTCTCTGAGTGGTTGGCGTTAGGAAAGGCATCCAGCTGTAGAAACTCTGCCAAATTAGATTGGAGCCTGGTGTTGCCATCCGGTCTTACCAGTCCTCAGTCAAATCGTCCAACCCATGCTAGCATGGAAGGCGGACGTTAAACGATGATGATGATGATGATTATTAAATGAAAAAAATGATTTACGTGAATATCCTCAGAAGAGTAATTGAAATAAATGGCGATTGTGGAGCCCCCCCCCACGCACGCGCGCACGTGCGCACGCATACACACGTGTGACTTTGTAAATATGTTTGTATACATTTATATATGTGTGCGTTTGTAAGAGACAGAGTGTGAGTGAGAGAGAGTGGTTTGTTGTCATGTATACGTACATGCATAAATATACATACATCTTTGGATGTATGCATATGACAACACAGCCCTTGACTCACTCACACTCTGTCTCTTACAAACACGCACACGCGCGCATACACACGTGTGTCTTTGTAAATATGTTTGTATACATTTATGTATGTGTGTGTTTGTAAGAGACAGTGTGAGTGAGTCAAAGTGTGTGTGTGTGCGTGTGTATGTGTGTGAGACAGAGTGAGAGAGCGGTGTGTATGTAGTATTTACTCTCTCTCTCTCTCTCATACACACGAACACACAAAATAGAAAGTGAAGCTTTTTGCGGTTGTTACGTCAATACCTGAAGTTGACATTGAGGAATCTTTTTAAAGAAGTGAGTCTTAAATATAATCTTAAATATAAAGCAATATTATTTATTTTTAATTAAAAAAATCAAATGAAGAGCCTAAGATTTATCCGAGGTCAAATTATTCATGCATTATAAGTAAGTAAGCATTTGGTGAAGTCGATTTCACGTGAAAAGCGATTACACACACACCTCTGTTTTATATATAGTATAGATATATATATATATATATATATATATATATATATATACATATATATATATATGTGTACATATATGTATATATATATATATATATATATATATATATATATATATATATATATATATATATATATATATATATATATATATATATATATATATATATATATATATATATATATATGTATATGTATATATGTATGTATATATATATATCTTATTTATAGTTTCAGCTTAGAGCTGCGGCCATGCTGATGCACCGCCGTGTTGCTACACTGTTATTACAGGGATCCACTTACAATATGTGGCACTTGGTGGAGAATGGAGTTTGATTTAGCAACCCTCATTTGCACCTCTTGCCGCGAGGTAGGTTCATCTGGGACTCTCGACAGGAAGAGGTCCAGCTTTGATTTAAAAAGCCCTACATCTACTTTGTGCAGGTTCCTCAGGCTCTTTGGGAGAATATTAAAAAGCTGTGGGCCCCTGAAACCCAAACTGTTGCAGTAACTGGTCCTGAAGCGCGATGGCATTGCTGGGATGTTTGGCACTATGCAGTGTCGTCCTGTTCTGGCATTGGTGTAGCTTTCAATGCCAAAATTTGGCACAATTCCTTCCAGGTCTTCCAGATGTATATTACTGCATACCTCTCCCGCCTTATGTATGCATACATATATATATATATATATATATATATATATATATATATATATATATATATATATAAATATATATATGTATATGCATATATATACACATACATACTTAAACATAATATGTGCGTGTGTGTGTGTGTGTTTGCATTATGCATGTATGTTTTGTTCCAGGCAGTTGTCCCAAGTTCTCCAGTTGAGGCTTTACAATGTATGAATTTGACCCTCTATAAATTCACTCGACCTGCGCGAAACAACAATCATATCTTCCCTTCCAATAATACGGGAAACATCTGAACTCCCATACCAGCCCGCTTCGAAAGAAAATGTAATCTAAAGCACGCTGTATCTGATATATGTGACGGTAGAGACAGATATTTCTTTGCACATAGATGTAATAGGTCATAGCGGACCAAGGGCTAAAACCTCTACAAAAGACGGAATTACAGGAAAAAAAGCATGCAGTAATCACTAACGTTCAATAGCAAATCAATGTCTAATATGTACAAGTAGTATGTATATATATATATATATATATATATATATATATATATATATATATATATATATATATATGTATATATATATATATATATATATATATATATATATATATATATATATATATATATATATATATATATATATATATATATATAAACGTACTTAACATAAACTCCGTTGAATATGTAGTTTCAGGAT
>NC_142937.1:39802065-39804565 GCF_046866305.1 Octopus bimaculoides
TAGTGCCTAGTAAACATGCAATAACTTCCAAGATTTCTCTAGAAGTAACTCTGGATGTATTATGTCCCTCCGTGTATATCTTTGGAAGTATTTTGAACATTCATCCCCTAAGGACATTTCCTTTATCTGAGCAAATTTGGTTAGTATGGGTTTAAATACAAGATCAGTTTCTATTTGTGGTAAAAAATATGTCAGCACTTTCAGTTTTTTTAACACCACAGAAAAGAACAACACCCATTAAATATAATTTCAGTTAATTTGTAGTGAATCTCATTAATTTTATGTGAATGTGAGACTAATATTAGGATACTTCAGTAACAAGTAAAAATATGAAGCATATATTATCTGATAGGTTTTTCTCTATTTTAATTATATTTTAATGTTGCAATCGTATTTTGCTGGTGTGTACTTATACATACAGATTGGCCAATTCTAGAATTGAACTCACTAACACATACATTTCACATATTAACAATTTTTTTTTTACGAATTATACCAGTCACTTCTTCGACAGTGGTATGACAATTCTAATTTCCTGTTTTAAAGTTTTAAAAAGACCTTTCTATTATAGTATATTGATGACATTTATAATATTAATGAGTTTCTTAAAAGTAAATGTACGAAAAGAGAGGGGTTAATGAATAAGCGCTCATCACAGTTAACTTTCCTTTGACATGTTTTCAGTGTTTTGACGTAAACAACAATGTTTAATTCAAGAAAACAAGTGTATATTTCTGAGACGACACCTCATTAACATGTTAAAGTATTGTCAGATATTAAACATTTCTTTCTAAATCTATACATTGTGTTCTTGTAATAGTGTTTTTTTTTCTTTTTCATGTATTGGAGAATGAAAAAAGAAGCTGAGCCTATGACCTCTCTGGAACATTCGGTGCTGTGACTATATTCCTTACTTCTATCTTCAATCTTTGAATCATCAATACGCTGCGCAGAAACACACTGTCTTCACGTGTTCTTAACATAAAATCTAGTGGCTGCTTATCTTTTAATCATTACGTATGAATAACACCCCATCTCAAAATAGTAATCAAAACTGTATAGGATTTGAGGGAAATTTCATTACTATTTCCAACAGGTCAATCGTTCAAGTTATGTTTCTTAAAAGTACAAGCAGAAATACTGGTGTCGATTAAAGTGACTATATCCTCTTCGAGAGATGTGAAGTCTTATGTATTTGGTAGCGATACTTATTATTAGAGTATTAAGGCGGCGAGCTGGCAGAAACGTAAGCACACCGGGCGAAATGCTTAGCGGTATTTCGTCTATCTTTACGTTCTGAATTCAAATTCCGTCGAGGTCGACTTCACCTTTCGGGGTCGATAAATTCAGTACCAGTTGCGTACTGGGGTCGATATAATCGACTAGCCCCTTCCCAAAAATTTCGGGCCTTGTGCCTAGAGTAGAAAAGAATTATTATTATGGTATTGATATTTTTCGATATCAGAATCATTACTGTTCTGTTAGAATATCAAGTTCATATTGTTTTGAATGCACCGAAGCCATAAAAATTAAAAGATTATATTCCACCATTCTTCTTCGTTATCATCATCGTCGGCATAATTATTTTCACCATTAACACCGCTATCGACGTTGTCACCGTCATCAACATTAATTTCTTGATGATGGGGATGACGGTTATGTTAATAAACTCCTTAAATATAAACTTAAAATTAGTTGCAATTTCCTTAATTTGTTTGGTGTTAAATATTTCTAGTGTGAAATTATCATATGTATGTGCGGGCATGTGTGTGCATATGAGTTTTTGTGCATAAGCGTGCGTGAATGTACGTGCCCATCTGTGAATGTGTGTGTGCGTGAGAATGTATATGTGTTTATGGTTGGGTGAGGTAAAATAGAATTAGCAAAAATATAAACAAACAGGAGAAATAAAAAGAAAATAACGGTAACGTAGGATAATATACAAGAGACGTAAAGACAGGCAACAGAAAACATTTACACAAAGCTGCATACACACGTACATATATCAATGCATACAAGTGCATATATATGACGATGTACACAAATACGTATGTCTGCAAATGTATGTATTTATGTATGTATATATATATATATATATATACATATATATATATATATATATATATATATATATATATATATATATATATATATATATATATATATATATATATATATATATATATATATATATATATATATATGCATATATAGGTGTATACACGCATATATATCATATATATATATATATATATATATATATATATATATATATATATATATGAAATATGATGTATATATGTGTGTATGTATGTATGTATAGACTCAAGAATATTCACACGAATCATGATACAAATATAATGAATTAGAACTTGAAATAAATAATGCTTCAATTGTCGAATGGATTATTAATTAAAAATAGCGTCAATTTGAAAGTTTTTCATTAAATCTACGAACACAAAGAATTAACAGAACAGATAATAGCTTATGAATTAAAAGA
>NC_142937.1:39807065-39819565 GCF_046866305.1 Octopus bimaculoides
AGGTTTCAGTACCTTTTTTTTTTTATCATTCCTAGAGATCCTACAATCACTGGTACGGTAGTCGCCTTGAGGTGCCACATTTTTTCAATTTCTGTTAGCAAGTCTTTATATTTACTGATCTTGTCAAATTCTTTCGCCGCTATATTATGATCGCAGGGAATACTCATGTCAATTAATAAACAGATCTTCTTTGTCTGATCTTTTATAATAATATCCGGTTTATTAGCTTTTATAGTCTTGTCGGTATGTACGGGGAAGTCCCAGAGAATCGATACATTTTCTCTCTCAGTCACAATTTCAGGATGGTGTTTATACCATTTGTCACTGGCTTTGATTTTATGGTGATTCTTATGATGCTGGTGATGATAACGATGTGGCTCATTGTAATTGTAATCAACAACCTTTTGCAGATATAGTTGCAACTTGGTGAATCTGATTCAAGTTCTTCTTACCTAAAATGACAAGCATATAAAACATGCAACACTCCCTCAAATCGCACCAAATCTCAGTCCAACCTACAGGATGGAGTATTTCTCTGAATGACTTTAGGACAATAAATTCAGGTGGCAAAATCATATACCTAGTTGTGAGCCTTATTTTAGCCTTTTTGTTCATTATAAACCTTACATGAATCTTCAGTATCAATAATTGTTAATAGCTAAATATCTTCCGCTTCTGAAGAGAAGGGCCAAATGTCAAGATGCCATTGTATGTGTGTTAAGGAATTACGATTGCCAGAAGATATCCTCGGTGGGAGTGAGATTCAACAATTTTTATTATGATCTTTTTAAATTAGAAAAAAAAACTTAAAAACGTCAATTTGAGAAAGTAGAAACGATTGAGAAGCATACTCGAAGAAACTTGATCGCTACTGTTAAAACATTCAAAAAGGACTCAAAAACTAGTGTGAATCAAACCAGCGTGTATTTTTGCTCGCTGAGAGGAAACTGTAACGTGAGTATATGCCTTGCCAAAAATATGAGACAAATCGCATTGCAGTCTTTCAAGCACGCTAAATATTCCATATTTTAAAAAAGAAACAAGGATATTTCTTTTGTACCTTATTTGTGAGGAAGTATAATCTGATCTGACATCATTTAAACTCCTTTGCTGATTGAGTCATCCGATCCACTGTGTCAGCACATAATTTAAACAGCAGTTGCTCAGCAGAGACAGTCAACCGTTCAAATGTATGCTACATAAATTATATTAAACAAGATCTATTAGTTTACAGGGTTCTTTATGTGTTGCAAAATTTTTATGTAAAACCCTATACTGAAACCGATATTTTTGTAATGAGATAGTTTCAGTTTACTAATAAACTCTTTGTAGTTCACTTCAGTTTTTATTGTTAACTAATCAATTAATTAATTACTGATTATTTAGTCATAATTATTTTTCTACGAGCTATTGTGGCCTTGTTCTTTCTAGTGTCGTTGATGTCTCAGATCAACTCAAATTTACTATATCTGTGATTAAAGGAATTCAAGTTGTGATCATTTTACAGTATTTCGCAGATACGGTATAACTGCGTGAGGGTATCGTGATATTTCTAACGTGCTGAACAATCACACTGATGTTCTCCTTATCATCGTCTACATCTTCGATGAGCCGTGCTCGTTAGATATGGGGCTGCGATTTTTCCTTCTCAGATAGGTATCGTTACCACAGTACCATTGACAAAACAAGGACTAGAAGGAAAAAGGTTAAATTCATGACTACTCAAAGCATTTGCGTGTGAGATATTTTGTAAATGTCTTGCTGCCATAGTGTATCATAGAGTACAACATCCAATGTGGAATCCACATTAGAAAAAATACTATTTCATATATATTCCGCCGCTGTCATTAATAGTCTCCTTCTTTGAATTATTATATCTTAAGAACATATAACATTTTGCTGTTGTAGAATGATACCACAAATTGTGATTGTGGGTCATGACGTCAGTGATACATATCATTCACTGGGTAGAAGAACGCGTATGTATTATTTTTATTTTCATACTTGGTATATCATACTATGGTATATCATCAATGTCGTATCTTTTATTCAACCAAAAAGTTCCATCCATTCACACGAAAGTCGCACAACGGTACAGATCAGATATCTATCCCAAAACATGTTTACATAATGAAAGAAACGTGTGTACAAACACACACATGTACATGCACTCACACACAGAGGCAAACAAACACACACACACACACACACACACTCACACAAACACGTATACATACACACACACACACACATATATATATATATATATATATATATATATATATATATATATATATATATATATATATATATATATATATATATATATATATACAGACGCATGTTCACTGAAAATCCTTTAAAATATTTTCTTTTTATATAAAATTCTGTTCGAGGAAATGTAACCCATAACTCAATATTTTTTTAATCAGAAGCCTTCACGTAAAACATATACTTTGTCGTATTGTAGACATCTGGAAGCCAGCCTGTGCAGCCAACACAACAATCACACTGATATGTGTATAAGTGTATATATATACACAAATCACTGTGTTGTATATATGTGTACGTGTGTGTTTATGTCTATATATCTATATATTTATATATGTATATATATATATATATATATATATATATATATATATATATATATATATATATAACTTATATATATGTATATATAAGAGGCTACAGTAGAAATACTTGCCCAAGGGCCACGCAGTAGAACTGAACGGGGAACTATGTGGTTGGGAAGGAAGCTTCTTACCTCGCTGCAAAATTTATATATATATATATATATATATATATATATATATATATATATATATCAATTTTGCAGCGAGGCTGTGTGGTAAGAAGCTTGCTTCCCAACCACATAGTTCCCCGTTCAGTTCTACTGCGTGGCCCTTGGGCAAGTATTTCTACTGTAGCCTCTGGCCGACCAAAGACTTGTCAGTGGGATTTGGTTGACGGAAACTGAAAGAAGCCCGTCGTATATATATGTATCTACACACACACACACACACACATATATATATATATATATATATATATATATATATATATATATATATATATATATATATATATATATATATATATACATATATGTATATGTATATGTGTGTGTATGTGTATATATATGTATTTATATATGTATATACATATATATACGATATATATATATGTATATATATATATGCATATATATGTATGTATGTTTATATGTATATATATATATTTATAGATAGAGAGAGGGGTATATGTATGTGTGTGTGTGTGTGTGTATACTCCCACTGAGGAAAGAGGGATGAGACATCCATATAAATACTTTAGATGTACTCTGTATGGTTCAAACTTGGTTAACTTAATTGCTCAAGCCAATGTAATCCATTTAGTACCTAAATTTGATTTTTGCTGCCTGTCCAATTTCTCAACCCCAACTTCAAACACCTATTAAATTCAGTATAGGGTCAGAGATTATGTTGGAATGACAGAAAATAATGGAGAATTATGCATTATTTAAACAGCTTGCATACGTTTTGGATAGGTTGGCATTTCTCAAAATAATCTGCTATGCTGTATTCATGTATCCAATGATTTTACAGAGATAGGGAAAAGTAACTCAATCCTGTACTTATCAAAGCTATACTAAACTGTTTACATTAGAGAACATATTAAGGGAGATAGACTGTAGTAAAACTGACAACATTTGACCAGTATGAGGGTTGGAGAGGCATTGCAGTAGACATAAACGGGAATTGTATTAATCAGATCATGCTAGGAGTGAAATAAAGATACTTTATTTCTACATTTCCACCCGCAGCTTTAAGAATATTTATGTCAAAATTCATACCACTTTTAAACTACTAATGTGCAAATACAGAGAAGAGGTATGTAGAACCAAGCTATTCAGTAGATATATTATTTAGGTTACGATGGAAATGCCTTTTGATTAGTATTAATTCTAAATATAAACTATGAGTAAAAGAAGACGGTTTACGCCAATAATAATAATAATAATAATAATAATAATAATAATAATAATAATAATAATAATAATAATAATGATAATAATAATAATAATAATATCTGATTCATGAAGGAAGATATTCTATTTCAAAACGCTATTTTTATTAAAAAAGTAAATTTTGAAAACCAGGATAATTGTAAAATGACTAATATAAGTTATGATAGAAAAAATAAAGTTATCAAGTAAATGAAGATAAAATTTAAATAAATTTAAATTGATTTTAAAATATAAATAAACAAACTAGTTTCAGAATTTAAAAAATAAATAGTAGTAATCGTTTCTACCTTAAATAATGAAAATAAAAGATACAAAATAACAACACAATAATAACAATAATAATTAGAAGATTAAGCTAAAATAAAATAAGTATTTAGTGCATTTAATAAATAATACTAGGTATGTTAAAAATGCTAAATATAATGGAGTCGAAGGGCAAACCCAATCTATTGTAGTAGGGTACACTAATCAGCACACCTTTTATTTTGGGAGGTTTTAAACATATTATTTTTTTAAAATGCGTATATTTAAGAGTAATTAATTTCTTTAGTTTAAAAAGTTAGTTTGGGATGTAAGGATATGCAGTGTATGTATCCTTGAGTTATATGTTGTATTTTATTTTCCCTCCATTATACAGTAGTGCATTACCTTATTATAGACCACTGAATATCGTATCTAACATCCCTATCCTTGGGGTTCCAAATTTGTTCAAAAGAAGTGAAAGTTTCTCCCTCACCACCACCACCACCACCACCATATTTAAATGAAAAATGAGCATAGCATTTTCTCTAAAAATCCGTTGCACAAGTTTCTTTGTAATAGTGAGTACATTCTCCTGTTGTTACTGAACATTTAAGATCAAGTTTTTCCTCAAACATTGGTTATCTAATGAACCTGTTGGATGATATTAAAAATACATATTGAAAGATTTCTTTGTCCGGAAAGCTTACGTGCCATTTATGGTCAATATTAGTTATAGGGATAATAATCTCTTCTCTATTTATATATGAAACATTTTCTTTGTCCAAACTCTCTTTTCTTCGGAAATTTTGAAAATATTTTTGCCGCGGTAAATTTTCTATATCTATATCAATAACATCTCAAAACCTTCAGAGTCTCAACTTTACAGTCATAAGGAGATGAAAAATAATAGCAAAGTCAGCATTCTTGGCACAAGCGCAAATTTAGAACTGACATGCTTACATTTGTCACAACAAAAATAATCACACTAGTCCTGAGGTATAAATTTAACGGTTGAATGAAACTGTGGGCAGTAATATCAGCACAAATCACAATGAAACAGTATATTGTAAAATCGTAACATTATATGTCAACATTATTTCTTCAAGATTACGATGGCATGAAGTTCTAGAAACGTTATATTTTCTGTTCCAAACTTGCTGCAGTGAACTCGTGAAGACATTTAAAAAGAAACTCTAATTAAAAAAATTTACTACTAGACGGTAGTTGTATTTTTAATACGTGTAAAACGCAAAAGCTGTAACCCATGTGTGTGTGTTTATGCGCGAGTGCCTTATGGGTATGAACCTACATAGGTATATAGGTACATATGCATATATATACATACTCTCGAGTATTCAAATAAAGTAACTGCATGTTTGAAACCTGTATTTCTCATCTACCTAAGGATTATGGATTTTGCACTTATGAAATACATCTATGAGTTTAATTTGTTGTGCAATATCATTTATTACCGAAAACTGAAACATATGTAACATATGTGGTAAAGGAGTACAAATGTGAAGTCCATTTTATTGGAATACGAATTTGAAACTGTTATTATTGGTGTGCTTTGTATATTATATTATAGGCCTCTTCAGATCGCGAAGAACCCAATGAGATCACGCAACGGTTGAACTTTAATGTGGTTACCAATTAGAGCTGAAAACGGAACAGTAAAAATTTCTCGCACATGCGCATCCATATATATATATATATACATACATACATACATACATATATATATATATATATATATATATATATATATATATATATATATATATATATATATATATATATGGATACATACACACATATTTATATATATACATATATTTATATATATGTGCGTGTGTGTATATGTAATGTATGTATGTACGTACGTATGTGTACGTATGCATGTATAACATAAATTTGACCGTAAATTTTATATATGAGTGCGCACTCGCGGTCACATGGATGTCTGTATCATACATTAAATTCAGAGATTCGTTACAAATGGGCAAATGTTTCGCTCAGTATTACCTTCTGGAAGCATTGTTAAATCTTGGAGTGAGCGGACCTTTGACCATCTGTAACTAATCATTTCCTTTTAATCTAATATTTTATATTATTGCCGACGTCTAACCTCGTCTCGATTCATTTAATGAAACGTTGTTTTTCGTTCGACATATCTGTTTAACTGTTGAAGTATATTCAATCTTCATTCTTCTCAACACTTTCAACTCTTTCAACATTACCACCGTAGTTAGTGTTGTTATTTATAAATGCTGTTCTCATTATAACTACTTATATTCCCTCTCATTCCTTCTTTATTTTTCTACTCCATTTCTTCTTTTCTTTTTTCCTCTTCCTTCTTCTACGGTCCAGATATGTTATTGTTTTTGTTTTATTTACGTTTCCCCCAGTAACATTTTCATTCAAATTAGTTTTTCTTTTGTATTTTTCGTGTTTTTGTTTTTGCTTTGTATGTTTTTTTTCTTTGTCAGATTATTTTTGCACTTTGTGTTATTACTATTGCTGACGACGTTTGTGTTTTTGTGAAGTAGTAGCAGTAGTAATAGTTGTAGCAGCAGCAGCAGCAGTAGTAGTAGTAGTAGTAGTAGTAGTAGTAGTAGTAGTAGTAGTAGTAGTAGTAGTAGTAGCAGCAGTAGCAGCAGCAGTAGCAACAACAACAGCATCAGCATTGTATTCTTGAAAACATTTTTGCCATTTTATTTCCGTTTTGTTTTATATTTCTATTTCTACTTTTTTTGCGAAATCATGTTTTAACGTTACTATTTCTAATTCTGTTGAGGCGTTTAATATAATTATTATTATCACGAATTTTATTATCATTATCATGATTGTTTTTATTGCTGTTGTTCTTGCTGTTGATTTTTTTTTCTTCTATTGCTAATGTTATTGTTACCATATCGTCTTGTTATCATTGGCCATCGTAATAGTTGTCAAAGATTCCATCACCTACTGTTGTTGTTCTTGCTGTTATTTTCCCCTTGTTTCTTTTAATGTTGTTCTTGTCGGTGGTGTTGCTGCTTTTTGAAGCTCTTGCTGTTGATGCTGTCGTATTTGTTTTACTTCGTTTGTTTATTTTTCTTCATCGCATTGTTCTTGTTGCTGCTAGTTCCGGTAGTGGAACTTGTCTTTAAAAAGTAAAATACAGATTAAAATAAATAAACATTAACATATTTAACTGGGTGTTACCAGAATAAATGGCCAAGCTGGGAACCGGTCGAAGATGGAGGGAAGTGTGGGGCGGGGAAATTTAAACGTATCTATTACAGTATTCTTAAACAATATGCGGATCTCAGAGTTATGCCAGAGGCGAAGTCACAGATTTCTTAAAGAAACAGAAAGATATATTTGTAGCGTAATGCATCATACATGAGCGTTTAAATAAATGTTATATATACATGCACATATATATGTATACATGCCCCTCTCTCTCTCTCTCTCTCTCTCTCTCTCTCTCTCTCTCTCTCTCTATATATATATATATATATATATATATATATATATATATATATATATATATATATATATATATATATATATATATATATATATATATATATATAATATCCAAGGATCAAGGTGTAAGAAGAAAATTAAATATATATAAATATATATACACATATACAGTGTGCACGCACACGCATGCACATAAATAAATATATATATATATATAGTAAATCCCAAATAGAAAAACAAACACAAAAAAAGAACAACGTGAGGACGTGGTACATGTAAAGTATTAGCAGACGCTCAGGAAAAAAATGAAACATAGTTTAACGTTTCGAGCAAATGCTCTTCTTTGGAAACAGAGGAAAGTCCAGTAGAAAGAAACACGGAGGAACACATGTGGTTAATATGTGTGTGTGTGTGTGTGTGTGTGTGTGTGTGTGTGTGTGTGTGTGCGTGTGCGTGTGTGCTTGTGTGTGTGGGTGTGTGTGTGTATACATATACAGAAAGAGAGAGAGAGACGGAGAGAGAGAGACGGACAGAGAATCAAACAGAGAGAAAGAGATAGAGATAGATAGATGAATAGATAAATAGATAGATACATAAATAGAGAGATGTACATACTCATAGATATCTATATATGTATATTTATACGTACATATATGCATACATATACGTGTGTGAGTGTGTGTCTGTGGGGGGTGTTTATATATATGCGCTAACCCTCAACCTATGTATCTGTGCATATGTGCGATACAACATTTAACCTGAAAACATTGACCGATTTCCATTCTCTGTGGTGTAATACAGTATGTTGCTAATGCTTCTTTTTGCAGGCGTATGTTCCACTAACGAGGATTTATTTGTTTTGCCAGTGTAAAATCGAAGCAATTATGTGTATAACTTTAATGATCTCAGCTGAATTATTCGGGGCTTCTATTTACATTAATCATCTTGAGTTTATTAGTACCGAAGAGGTTATGTTTAAATAATCGTAGCGAATATAAAGTCTCCGTTTAGAAAAGAACGTCAAAATATTCTTATTATTGTTCTGAACAGTTAACACAATCATCTCTAAATACCAATAATCTCTAAGTACAGGGAGAAGTCAAAACTTGTCCAGACTTTCGTCAGCATTTAGCTTACATCGGCTCTCGTTTCGGGTGCACAGTATTGACAAGTCACAAAAATAACGAAATATTGATGTTTATCGCTCCTGGTCGGGACCAGATCAGGGTTATCTCGCTATTCTATGACTTACAGATGTTTAAACACGAGGCGATTTGTTACACCTGTGACCACAGCCTGTCCATTCTTCCAACACCGGCAATCGACTGGTGAATCAAGGTGATATCAGTGCTTGGTCAAGAGGATTGTTCACTTCAAATGTACCAGTAGCTCTACTGCAAATGGTACCAATAAGTGCTGTCGTGAGCACAGAAGGTTACCAGAGAATGATACAACGAAATATAACAACAGTTATACGAAATTGTACAAATGTTGATACAACAAATATGAAAATCCACGGACCTAAGTTAGTAAAATTGATTAAGGCCAAGAAAACTTTGGACGAAATGACAAGGAATATGAAATAGCAGAAGTTTCTCGAATGAAATAAAAACCTAACAATCAAGAATTATTGATATAATATAAAGCTGTATGATTAGAAAGGAGGTGAGTTGTTCGTTGTTTAGTATTCAGATTACACTATCAAATGTAATGTTTATTTTACAAATTTTTTCGAATTAACCGTGCGTTCTCTTTCGCTTCAAGATCTTGATGATGTGGTCGTTTATTTTTAGATTGACATTGTAGGGTACGTGTGATGGGCCGAATTTGGCCATTTAAACCTACAACAGGTATAATATTTGGGCTAGAGGTGACCAATTTAAATGCTAAAGATATAAACAAAGAGAGAGAGAGAGAGAGAGAGAGAGAGAGAGAGAGAGAAAGAAAAGGGCGCATGGAAGGGAGAGGCAGCAGCATATCGAAGTCTGAAAAGAAGTAAACATGTGTAGATAATAGAATGAAAATCATAGGAGTTCAAGAGGCGGGAGAGAGAGAGAGCAAAGAAATTAAAGAGTGGTGAATGGTGCGGTACAGAGAAGAACAAGAGGGAGTGACGATAAAAGGGAAGAGAGAGAGAAAAAACAGAAAGAGTGGGAGCGGTTGCTAAGGAATACATAAATGTTCGTGTTAGTCTGGATATACATACATACATACATACATACATACATACATATATATGTATGTATATATATATATATATATATATATATATATATATAATAATATTATTAGGGACAAAATCCAAAATTACAGGTAAAAAACTCAATTAAAATCAATTTATAAAAAATTAAATTGAGCCTTATAGATAAAGTATATATAAAATATATATAGTTTTAGGGAAAATAACCAATTTTCAAGAACTCATCGATGAAAATCCACTATCACATATAGAAAAATTAATAATTAAAAGCACAATAAATGAGTATAATATAAAGTAAAGTAAATATCATAAGATAAATATAATAAAAAGATTACACGTGTTTCATAACCAATTTTCAAATAGAAAAGAAATTTAAATCGATTAAAATCAATTGAAATTATCTAAAATAAGTTCTATTCAAAAATATAGCTACTCGTCAGATCGTAAGTAGAACAATAATTAGATATATATCTCAACCAACAATAAGTACCAAATGAATTAATATGATATACTTATTATATAAAGATAGAAAAATTATTTAAAAAATATCATAATATCAAAATAATAACCATTCAATAATCATCCCTTCATCCATAATAATAACATGTATATTATATACAAAAAACATCTTACCTAAATTATCATTGTTTTAAATTATCATTGTTTTAAATACAAGTTGAACGAAGTTTAAGTTTAAAATAATAATGAAGATAAAATTAGTACATATTTAACCGGTGTAATAGTTAAAGCTATACTATTTAAAGCTAAAGACGTTTATTTAATTATGATTAAAGATCAATTGAATAATAGAAAAATACAATTATATATATAATTATGTGGAGAATGGAGAAACAAACACAAGATGCAAGTCAACTGGGCTAGTTACCTATATATATATATAAATATATATATATATATATATATATATATATATATATATATATATATATATATATATATATATATATATATATATATATATATATATATATATATATATATATTTATATATATATATATATTTATATATATATATATATATATATATATATATTTATATATATATATATATGTATATATATATATATATATATATATATATATACATATATATATATATACACATATATATACATATATATATGTTTACATATATACATATATATATGTATATATATATATACATATATATGTATATATATGTATATATATACATACATATATGCGTAAATATATGTATACTTATGTATACATATATATATCCATATATATGTATGTATATATATATATACATACATAGGTGTGTGTGTGTATGTGTGCGTGTATTTATGTACACATATACATATGTACATATAAATAACAATAATAACAATAATTAAAATGTCATTAAATGAAAGCAATGCTGAAACATCCAGCAAGGGCGTGAGAAAATATTTGCCAGATTCTTTAACCACCTTCAAAACTGTGACATATTGTTAGTTTTCCTAACCTTTATTTCACTAATTATTGTTAAAATATCTAAATCAGAGACGGTACATCCAACACACCCATATACATCACTGCCACTATCATCACCATCACCATCAGCATCATAGATGTGTCTGCAGTATGCTATTGCTGAAATTACAACAATAACCAATGTACATCATTATCAACATCATTACCATTATAATCAGCTCTAAATGTAGTTAGGTAGGGCTAAATTTCAAGAACTCATTCTCACACCATTTCCTATAATCATGAAACTTACATCGCCTACCACTAACCTAATAAACACCGCTGCTGCTATGGTTTTAACTTTCGAATATAAAGAGCTATTTCCTCTCCTGCCTGTTTCCGTTACAATAATAAATGATTAATCTATTTTTATTCGATGATCTATCAAATAGATATATGCATCCCAGTCGTAAATACTTCATCAGTTCAACGTTGTTTTGCATTAAAATTTTTGAAGCATTCGTATCAATTAGAAATAATAATGCTACTTACACTTAAGTATAATTATAGAGATCAATACATCTGGCTCTTTTTAACTGCTAAATGTAGCATTATTCTGGAAAAAGTGAAGATATTACCGAAGTATGTTCCCGATTACCAAGTTTTTTAGTTTGTGAATCTCCGTTCTTCGCCTTATTTCTATGACTACGCAGGACTGCGATTGTAATTCATTTTCAACTTGACAGAACAGATACAAATATATAATGATTTTACGTACAAGATAACATTTCCACTCATGAAATCATGAATACCGAAATATGAATGCAAATTTAAAGAATCATTGAATAAGAAATGGATCAATTACATCATTACATTTTTGGTTTTCCAATTCCACAAAATATGTTATATAAAATTCTGCAAATTACCAAATTTTCTCTACTGAAGAAGCAAATAAAACACCGGATTATGAGCAAAAGTGTTAATGTTTGCATCAATTTCAGTGATACGTTTTGTGCTCGAATATTTTTCCTGTTCATTTTGATCATGACTGAGCTGATATTTAGCAACGATGGAAAGTATTTTATCAGTAAAGCTGAAACCTAGAAACAAACAAAAAGA
>NC_142937.1:39824565-39827065 GCF_046866305.1 Octopus bimaculoides
TATAAGCACTTATGTCTGCAGGGTTAAGGGCTTGTTAGCCGTTTGGGGAAGACGTTTACCTTCCCAAAACATGCAAGGTACATTCCAGACGTTTTCAGACTTTTTAAGAATAGTCCTTTACAAATTTCAAAGAAGTACAAAACTCAACTCTCCTTTAAAGTACAACCTTCTGGCTTCAATGCTTTTGTTGTAGCGCTCCAGCCACTCCGTGAATGTCCCATGGAATTCACTCAGATTGAAGATATCCAGGACTTTTAGCAAAGCTTTCTTCTAACCAGGTTTGGCACAGCTTTCTTCATATATTGAAAACTTAGGTTCTCCATCAGCTTGGGGAAGAACCAAAAGTCTCATGAAGAAAGAACTTGACTGTAGGGAGGATGGGGGGAAATGTTGATGCCCGTCTATGGCAAGTACTTGGTTTCCATGGCGGTCGTCACTGAGTGGCCTGGGAACAAACGTTGCACTAATTTTGTGCATGTTCAGATCTTCGTGAATAATTATCTGCAGTTGCCGCACCAACTTCAAATTCTGTGAATATTTTCTTTATAGACATACGATGGCTTTCATCCAGCTCTCATGCTCTGGCGTCCCACACCCTCTCACTCGTCTCATCGTCTCTCACCTCCTCTCTACCATCCTTGAAATTTATTTTGCTAGCGAAAAAGTTCATACATAGGCATGTAGTGTTTAGTATGGTGTGTTTAGAGTTCTGTAACAACCGTCTCCTTCAATGTAGAATAACAAAAATTGGCATGTCATTTTGTTAGAGGAATAGTAAGGATATAGTAAAATTACAAAAGTTTAAGACCAAACCTTCTGGAATGCACCTCGAAACCATCCATTGCACAACCGCTTGACCGTCTTCTACTGTAAACGTGCTGACTGTCAATGAATTTGGTTGATGGCAACTGAGCAGAGGCCCAATATTTGTACAGATATAAGTATTTCTGTGTTTGTCTGTCATCGCCTGACAACAGGAGAAAGCTGGTTTACGTCCCTGGTACAAAGCAGATCGGCAACGAAGAGACTAAAATTATATACTGGGACGAACTTAATTGAATGAATGTTTTCAAAGCGTTTACCCCGCTAATAGCTGAAAGAGGCGAACGAAATTAATAAAGAGTGCACACACACACACACACGCACGCACGCACACACACACACACGCACACACACACACACGCACACACACACACTCACACACACACACACACACACACACATATATATATATCTATATATATATACCATTTCAATACAATGGCCCTTCTCTCTCTCTTTTACCACATCCATCTCTCTATCTGTCTGACTATCAGTCTATCTATCTCTCTATCTCTCTATCTGCCTATCTATCTAACTATCTGCTTATACATCTTCCATTGTCTCCAAAGTCTCACCCGAAAAAACAAAAAAAAACAAAACAATGTTCTGTTATAAAGAAAACCCCCCAAGACACCTGTTTTTATATAAATAAGCTAGATCTCTGTATTTTCACAGTTATATCTGACAAGTTCGAACGACGAACGAAAGCGCTAATATATGTATAAAATAAATGAAAGAGGTTATTCCAAAATTCTGACGAATTTTTTTCAATATTTACTTCTGTACATCACACCTAACACTATATATATATATATATATATATATATATATATATATATATATATATATATATATATATATATATATATATATATATATATATATATATTTAAAAAATAACGTCGACCACTAACGTGGACAATTAATGCGCTAGAAATAGATCACATCTTGTGTCTATTAAAACCTACATTGTTCTCAACATGAAATATAGCAGCATACCAAAACGTGAGCGGGCAAGACATTTAAAATCACCTAAAAAAGCATTCTTAAACATGAACCGGTTTCGGATTTAACAAATTCTTACCATGCGGAGCATGCGTGGATTTGCAAGCCTTTCCCTGGGATTAATGTGGGCGGTCCCACGAGCGACACGTCACATAGCGTTACGTGCACCCTGTCTATTCCGGTGTTTTGTCCTGCGAAACCAAAGCCGAGTCTAAGGCGCACAGTCGAGTCGTAGCCGGTACCGTTTTTTTACCGTGGCGGTGCCATCGCGCCTTGAGAGGAATGCCATCGCCTAATTGCAAGCCCCGTCCCTTGACAGCGTACACGGGCGCCCGATCGCATTTGCGCCCGTGTCAGGAAGGAGGCTCACAAGAGGGGTCGGTCAAAACTCGGAGTTCTCCGACGCAGGCCACTCCTGTGTGCAGGTCGCTTACGAGGCAAACCCCACTCAAGCGCAGATGTGCTGGCCTCCTGATAATTAATCGATATTAATTAATATATGATTAATTACCAGATTTTATAATAATATTATATATATATATATATACATATATATATATATATATATATATATATATATATATATTTCTAGCGCTGCTCCAGCATGGTCACAGCCTTAAGGCTTGGAACGTCGCATAAGAGTGAACGAATATTGCAGAGTGTGTATGCGTGC
>NC_142937.1:39832065-39859565 GCF_046866305.1 Octopus bimaculoides
AAATGTTTCCCAAGAGACCAAAACAACTTCCAATATGTTGGTGAACTTTCATAATAGCATTGATTGTACAACCGTTTATTGTTTTTATTATTAACAGCTGCTAATGATGTAACGTTGAACAATATGGAATGAATTTTCCCTGAATTAGAAAAATGCAATTATGTGAAGTCATGAATCTCAGATCGAAAAACTTTTATTAAGGTAACAACAGTTGCACCAAAGACTTGCGAACAAACTGCGTTTTCCTTTTGTTCACATATTCAACTGTTCGAATACCTAATTGCCCAAGAATATATTTCTCTCAAGCATTAGATTATCGAGCAGATGCCTCTCTTGAAGATAATAAGGGTACTACAAGTTACATTGAGATAATTGTTAATCTTTTAATAAAAAGATTCTTGCAACAATCGCAGCTCTGAGAGATATTTTACAACCTCACACAGAATGTGTTAGAATTTTCAGCTAGATCTGACCAATATAAAACTCGAGTATTTTTATATTAATGTTTCCAAAAGTTATGATTTATATCTCTTGGAGATGTATAACATTGTTTCAAACACTTATGAATAAATGATTGGAGTTAGTCAATTCATGTAGGCATTTCTGTTGCTTACTGTTAAGAAATATGAAACAACAAACTGATTAGCTAACTTTTTTCCACATTATGGATTTGCTTTGCTTTACACTCAATGATGATACTATATTTTTAAAATTTCTATTTATAGTTCAACAATGCGATTATTCTAATTACACTTTTTTACATGTTATATCACACCATTTAGCACACGAAGAGAAAATATTACACATATAACATGTTTCACAACCAATATACTTTTTCAATATATCGAAGCAATAAGGTGGCTGGCTGGCAGAATCGTTAGCATGCCGGGAAAAATGCTTAGCGGCATTTGGTCAGTCTATACGCTCTGAGTTCAAATTCCGCCTATGTTGACGCTGTCTTCCATCCTTTCGGGATCGATTAAATGAGTACCAGTAGAACACTGGGGTCGATGCAATCATCTTACCTATCACCTGAAATTATTAGCCTTGTGCTAAAATTTGAAGCCAATATATTGAAGCAATAATTTGAGAGAGAGGATAAGAATCTCACTATCACAACACTCCAGCATGGCCTCTCTCTGATGTTTCTAAGCATTAAATTATTTATGTTCATGGTAATTAAACAGTAGAAATGAAGCAACGAAGGAATCCGTACGTGGTCAGGAAGACCTATTAAATATAGTATGCAAACGAGCTTTCTTAAGAAAGAAAATGTAGGAAACATTGAATGGTATAGTCTCAGGTTTACGCAAGTAAGTATGAGGACTGGTCTGATCTCTGAAAGCTGACCTGAGGCTTCAAGATAACAACATATGCATGTCATGTACATTGGATTAGTTCCTTTCTTAATCTATACCAGATTAATCCAGTCTTGCACATGGTAAACTAAAAGGAATGAACCTATATTACATCCTGCCACTTTTTTTCTGCGGGAGGATAGAATAAGTGCGGATGCTAGATACCATCCCTACTGGACTTAAAGAGCGCACTATTGTTCAATCAGACAGAATGAGAGAGAAATATGTGGGTTTTGGTTTTCAACTGATACCTAAGTCTGTAGTTCAGCTTAGTCTGTGCGAAGGTGCTTCACTGTGGACCTAAAACAAAAGATTTTATTGAAACTAAAGAAAATATTTCTTCCATCGTCGTCCTATAAAAATATGTTATATTCATGCGATTGTCATTTTTGTGAATGTATCTACAAACACACATATACTCTTCCATATATATTTATATATGTACATATATAAAGACACACACACATACACATGCACTCACAAACACACGTGTAGGTGCAGGTGTGGCAGTGTGGTAAGGATCTTACTTCCGAATCACACGGTTCCAGGTTCAGTCCACTGCGTGGCACCTTGCACAAGTATCTTCGACTATAGTCTTGGTGTGCAAATTAGGGACTCATTCATAGAGTAACAAGCTGCATTTGTTGAGTATATAAACAGTTTAGCTTCTTGTACTGGAGACTGTCAGAATGATGCAGATACCTCAGAAGAGAACGAAATAAGATTCGAAAATCGATTACAGTTGTTGTTCTTTTTTTCAGTCTGCGGAGAAATGGCTAAAATTTCCCTCAAAATTTCGGGCCACTTCCAGCATCATCATCATCACCACCACCACCACGATCATCATCTTCAACATGATCGTCGTCATCGTTATAATCGTCATCAGTTCGACAGTCTTGAAGAATCGTTAGACTCGGCAAATATATTTGCGGATTTTGTTTTGACTCTTAACGTGTTAAACCTGAATAAATCCTGTCGAGCGAGTCTTTGTCTCCCATCCTTCCGGGTCGAGAGAAGAAAGTATCGGTTATATTTTGGGAGCAATCGTTAAATCTCCAAATTGTTGTACTTGTATGTAAATCAGAAACCCTTATTATTTCGCTGCTACTGCTGCTGTTGTTGCTGTTGTTGTCGCTGCTGCTGCTGTTGTTGTTGTTAGTATTGGGTGAGATGTTTCTGCAGTTGCACTCTGGGCGTCCATGTCCTTTTGTAGAGATTCTTTCTCTTTATTTTCTTCTTTTCTATTGTTGTCATTTGTTGTTGTTTATTTATTTATGGATGTCTTTTTTTTTTGTTGTTTCGCACGTTTACTTGGTGTAATCATCCTTCTGCTTGTTCTTGCTTGTTGTTTCCTTTGGGATTTTGTCTGGGCATTAACCCCCAACATCTTGGGATAATAAAAGAAATAATCGTCATCATCATCATAATTGTGTCGTCGTCATCATCATCATCATCATCATCAAAATTATTGTTGTTTAAGCTACTGATGACATTAACCATGAAGTTGACGGTGGCGACGATATCTTCGATAATGTTTTTGAAAAGTTTACGATGATGATGATGATGATTATAAAGAACGTGCTCATGATGATGATGTAGATAAGGGTCATGAGGACGATGATGATGATGATGGCAACGACAAAGGAGTATTATTAAGTAAACTGACTGAAACAAACTGATATAAAATGGAATGATAATAGGGAAGAAGACATCGTTGAAGATGACGACGATGATGATGATGTGAAGCAGAAGGGGAAGATAAGCTGGAAGTGGATAGGAACAATAGAGATATATCAATAAATATGATCTCCCCGACCCCCCACAAAAGATGATATCAACCCAAATAAATTAAACTAGATTAAAACTGAAATTGGATGAAATATTAGAAAAAGAAAAGAGACATTAAAAAAAGAAGAAATGAAAAATAAAAGAACGAAGATTAGAAAAAATTTTAAAAAAAAAGAAGTATCTAACTCGCCTTCCACTAAATATAAGTCCTAAAAATATATCAACCTCAATCAAATGAAGAATTTTGAGATTGAAAGATTTCGGCAGCTAAATTCATCTTCTGTCTTTGACAAAGATAATTATGTAATCACCGTGGAGTTCTTTATCAGATTTCAATTGAAATATTTTTTCAATTTCCTGCAATGATTTCGATTATTTTCAATTTGATTTCAGACTGTAACCAGCATTGTCTATTTGTCAGTGCACATTTGTATATGTGCGTATGTGTGCATATAATTACACATACACGCGCGCGCGCACACACATATCAGCAAAAATATATATGCATATAAATAATACTTATCTATCATTATGTATACAAGCATGTGTATATATAAATGTATACATATGCACATATGTGTATGTATGTATATATATATATATATATATATATATATATATATATATATATATATATATATAAATGTATGTATGTACGTATGTACTTTCTACCTAGCTAGATATGTGTGTGGCCAAACACATAAATGTAGTTTTTGTATATACATATGTGGATCCGTCTCTCTATATATATCCACTTATTTATCTATGCATGATTATCTATAACTAAATTTAAATATATGCATGTATATAAAAATGCATACATACAAACATAGTCATACATACACTCATATATACATACTGACTCATTTGTAGAGATACACGATTACACACGTATAAATCTATTGCAAAAATATATAAATTAGCATATACACACACACATACGCACACTCACACATATATGTACACATGCACGCATCTATGTACACACGAACGTATGCTTGCTCTCACTCACATATATGTAATTCAATACACTTGTACGTTGTGTGTGCTTGATGGTACTTATGGAGATATATAAGTTAAAAAATGTTTCGAATATTATTAGAATTTAGCATCGTGATTTTATCCATTTAATAAGATTCTATCAAAATATAATATATATTTGAATAATGAATATCTGCGAGATAAAGAAAAATTTCAATTGGCAGTGAATAAGGCAAATCAAAGAAATTTGTTCATACAATAATATGTCTTCCAATAAGTAAGTACAGAGATAAAATTATATTTTGAATTTCAAAATAATATATACATACAGATAGGGATAAAAATAGTCTCACTCACATTACAGAGACGGTGAGACAGACAGAAATATACATATACACACAAAAGACACAGAAAATACAAATCTCTACTCGGTGTCCCTGAGATAAAAGGTATATACCTGGTCAGTCGATTTGCTAGAAATAGCAGACAAAGTATCAGCCTGCATCTGACATAAAGCGGGATTCTTTGGAAAATCTTGTTCTAGAAGGTTTGGTTCAGTATATGCTGGAATTCTTTGGGCCATAGTTATGCTGGATCGGAACGGACAGCGGGTGTGCGTGTGTGTGGGTGTATGTGTGTATGTGCGTGCGTGTGTATATGTGTGTATATATAAATTATATATATATATACATACATATATATATATATATATATATATATATATATATATATATATATATATATATATATATATATATATATATATATACATGCCTCAGTCGGTCATAGTTGACTACGTTTCTATTCATATATGGTCAGGCTTGGGCAAGACTTTTTGAAGGAAATCAGCAGTTGTCCATGCAAGGTAAGTTTTCCCTCTATTCACAAGTTATCTTTATTTTTCTCACATTATTTTGTCAGAAGGAAAGGCTTCTTACATGTCCGATAAGCTTGCTACAAATATCGTTGCAGGCTTCATCATCATCATCAGGCACATACTTAGAGCTGATCCATTCGTATCCTAATCATTTTTGCTACCGTCACTTACTTTTTCACAAATTCATAGGGTGAGAGTACTTACCTCCCTCTCCTCCATTTTCTATTCAAGTAGAACTTTAAAATATCAATGAGGGTTTAACCGAAGAGGTAAGTTCCTTTGCTCAATCCTTTTTTGGTTCATCTCACCACCTCTTTTGCCGTAGCCACTAGACATACGAACATCGTTTGATCTGCCGTGTTAAGTGTGGGATGTGGAGCCATCATCACAATGGAATAGGCCGATACCCGGATTCGTCCTATTCGCAACAACTGCTGTTCGGCATATTTCCGCACTGGTAGAACATTACACGCATCCGTGCAGCATATTTTCGCTGCTCTGTAAGGATCTTGGGTAGTCCCACCTGGCAGCAGTTTCATACCTGTTGGGTGTATCTCGGACAGGCTATGTTTCCAAGTTATCTATGGTAGTTCCTTGCCTGAGAACCCTCTCAAACGAACAGTCGTGTCTCATCGACGCCTAGAATTTCCCCGAAAAACGTCATCGCTGTTACTCGCTACTAAATATCTAAATATCTATACGTTAGTATAACTTCAACGGTTGCATTGCCTGCTGAAGACAGTGAGCGCTTGTCGACATTAGTGGCGCTTCTTTTCTTAATTGGGCACAAATACTCTAAGAAATACCAAAAATACGAAACTTTCCCTGGAAGTTACAAAGAAAAAAATAGATAAAGGAGATTGCGAAAAAAAAAAGGTTTTACAAATGGAGGAAGTAAAGCCTGGTGTACAATAGTCAAAAGTCATATTAAGAACTTTAAAGTCCTTATGCATACACACACGCAGAGAGAGAGAGAGAGAGAGAGAGAGAGAGACACACACATGCACACACATACATATGCATATGCATACACACGTACATTCATAAATACTCGCGTACAGATGCATATTTACATAAATATACCTACACAAACATACTCACACACATTCGTTCATGTACATCAACACATGCATACACATGCATGGAAGACACATATTATGCACAGAAACATAAAATACAAAAATCACACAATAGTTAATAAGATATATTTTAATGATATAATGTACGTAAGATGTTCTGAGAAAGTTCCAAACTGCCAATCGGAATCACAACTATGAAGCCAAGTATCATTGGAGAGCGATGCGCTGATAATCAAAACTGAAGATCACCTCTTCAGAACGAATTTGAACTGAAAATCTGTTGTGTGGACGCCCCCAGACGATAAGTAGGCTAGTCCAATACATATAAATAGTGAACGTGATAGCTAGTCGTAGAAGCATCGAGTGGAGCGAGCCAGGGCCGTGAGTGGACTAGACGTCGAGTTCTGTTGAGTCGAGTCGTCAGAAGTGAGAGTTCGGGAGTTGAGTAGAGGTACGTTATTGGCGAAAGCACGCCATACGAACGTGCGATATAACAAAATCTGATAACAAAAAATATATATTTATTTTTCTTGTATTGTCTGTGTATGTATTTATGTACGAATGCATGTATGTATTATGTATGTATGTGTGTACGTACGCATGTGTGTGTATGTATGTATGTATTGTGTAAGTAGGTATGTACATACTTACGTATGTATGTACGTATGTATGTGTGTACGTACGTATGTATGTATGTGTGTACGTATGTATGTATGCATGTACGTATGTACGTACGTACGTACGTATGTATGTACTTACGCATGTATGTATGCAGGTGTGTACGTAAGTATGTATGTACGTATGTGTGTACGTACCTATGTACGTATGTGTGTACGTATGCATGTATGTACGTACGTTTGTATGTATGTGTATGTGTCTGTATTTATGTATGTATAAATTATGCATGTATGCATGTCTGTATGTAGGCATGCATGTATCTGTGAACGTATAGATGTATGAGCGTATGTATGCATGTGTGTGTAAGTGTGTGCTTGTATTTACGTATATGTAACTATATTTGTACAGGGTTTTTTTTTTTATATCGTTGAGATGCGTAAGGTAGCGAAGTCGGCATCAGCATTATTTGTTTTCATAATTATCCCATAGGTCTAGGAGTATTAAAAGCATTTCTGAAAATGTAATTTTACCAAGTTAATTCATATTAGGTTTAGAAATACATTATTTATATACTGACATATTTAAATTTAATCTAAATATAATTGGGATGGGATGGAATGTTTATTGTCTAGAACCCATGTCAAAGAGATGGGATTGATAAATGTCTTTAACTGTTGACTTTGTCATGGTGTCTGTGAATATCCATCATCCACCAGGCGATGAATTCAGAGAGATGGTGGCAAAGTAAAGAGGCAGAAATTAAGATTGAAATGGGAAATAATGGAAATTAATTACTTTAGACAAGATAATTAAAATATATTTAATGAAGGCGTGTAAATGCTGAATGGAATCTAGACATGAAATTATTAAGGGTCTCCGTCTTTATTTGATAAGTTGAAATCTTAAATATTAATATTCGTAAGAAATTGTCAATGGGATTACTGAGGTATCAGCATTCTTATTGAGTCCTTTAAAAAATATTGTTGAACCAAGTTAAAAGAAAATTTAATCATTAACTGAAGATTTACAATTTTGATTAACTGTCAGGAACATTTAATTCGCTTGTAATTTAAATTTCACCAAGTAAAATGAACGATGATTATCTGAACTAAGTATGGTTCTTTTTAATTTAGACACAAGGCCAGCAATTTTGCAAGGAGTAGGGAGTTGATTACATCCACCCCAGTACTCAACTGGTACTTATTTTTACGACCCTGGCGTCATTTGAACACAGAAATGAAAAAAAAAATGGAAGAAATGTAGCTAAGCATTTTGTCCGGCGCCAGTTCACTATTTCTTTCACGTGAATATATTAATGGATACTTATTAATTTTCCATATTTTGTCTTCTTTAATGTTACAGCAGCAACACTGACTGTTCTCACCATAATTTACTCAAGAAATAGTCTACCTAGCTATAGACTAAACTGCCATCAATGGTTTCTGTAGATTGTACGTGTTTTTTTTTTATAGGTGCAGGAGTGAGTGTGTGGTAAGTAGCTTGCTCACCAACCACATGGTTCCGGATTCAGTCGCACTGCGTGGCAACTTCGGCAAGTGTCTTCTGCTATAGCCTCGGGCCGACCAAAGCCTTGTGAGTGGATTTGGTAGGCGGAAACTGAAAGAAGCCTGTCATATATATGCATATATATATATATATGTGTGTATATATATATGTGTATATATATGTGTGTGTGTGTGTGTGCGTATGTATAAATATATATATATAAACAGTAAGGGCTTCCAGAAACTCGCACACATGCACGCACACATACACACATACACACACACACACACACATACACACACTCAACATTCCTCAGATGCCCTGAACAAATTCATTTGTACAACTTTAAATTTCTTCTTATATTTCAAATTCTGAGATTCAATTAAGAATCCCTCCTATCTCGAAGCTTTTAGTACCCTTCTTGCCTCAAAAATACCACATGTCACTCCATTTCTGTCACAGTCGTGATCAGCCAGCAGGTCGCAGGCAAGACTCGAGTGGATAATCGTTTTCTAATAAAAGAAACGTAACTGTCCACTCGACCCAATGTACTGAGTCTTATAATACTTGTATATATATGTATATATATATATATATATATATATATATATATATATATATATATATAGTTTTAGGGAAAATAACCAATTTTCAAGAACTCATTGTATATAATTTTTTTTTTTATATACTTTATCTATAAGGCTCAATTTAATTTTTTATAAATTGATTTTAATTGAGTTTTTTACCTGTAATTTTGGATTTTGTCCCTAATAATATTATTATATATATATATATATATATATATATATATATATATATATATATATATATATACAGATGTTTGTGTATGTGCGTGTGTATGTGCATGTTTGTGCATGGTGTGTAGGCGTGATAAACTCATAAAAGTAGCAATCATAGAAAGTACTCTAGTTATAATAAAGAAAGACTACTCAAAAATCTGGTACCATCCATGCTGGAAGATTTGTTATAGAAATATTAACAACTCTAATTAGCCAAAAATAATTCAAAAGAATTAATGTTCTAATCAATCTATACGACAAAGGTTTAACTGATAAAATGCGACTGAATAACCAAAGTTAAATACGTTTTATAGATTGTCAAAAATCCACAGATTATATACAATAACAGCTTCATCTACTTCTTTCAATGTTCTTCATACAAATGACTTAACACTAAAACCGATAGTGGCAGATTCATCTGAATTTCATCGATTGAGTAATTTGTTTTAGATATACTACTGAAATCATATTTCAACCACACAAGACTACTTGGATATGTTAAATCAAAGTCTATGTATAGCGAATGAAAACACGTTAATAATTTCATTTGATGAAGCTGCATAGCATTCAAACCCGTATGATATAAAGCCCTTTGAAACATGCAATGGGGTATTTTTGAGCAATTTGATTTGATTAAGGTGTTCAGGAAAAATTTAATGAATTACAATACGAAAGGAGTAGTGCGTTTTCTTACTTTTGTTATTTTGTTTATATCTCATAGCAAGTGGGAAATACTTATAACTTTATACATATATGCTTACATAAAGACATGTATACATGCATACATACATGCAGACATGCGTGTATACACGCGTACATAATACACACATACATACATTTCTCTGCTGAAGTGGTGGCACTGCGATGTTTTTGAAGTAGCATTACAATGGTAGTACTGTTGTGCAGTCGGAGTGATGTGCTGTAGCTGTGCTGTAGCTGTGCTGTAGCTGTGTTGTAGCTGTGCTGTAGCTGTGACGGTAGTATTGTAGTTGTATTGTAGTTATGGCGGCTTAGTGTAAGAAATAGAATGCTCAGAGATGATAGTAACATTGATTACCAAAGCAGTTTATCATGGACCAACAACCGGATCACTGTCTCCCACTTTGAATGGTATACATTTGCAATCCAGGAACAGGAAATATCAACCAAATACCTGATGTACAAAAGGGACAGAGATATAAGAAAAGCAAAACAAAATGTGACAACCAATGCAGACTTCGTGGAGTTAACACCAACATATCACGCACATCACAAGCAGTTGTCCGAAAATGTCATTACGTTATCTACCGATGAGACATGATGTTATAGCTAGGACACTGTATAACGAGATTCGTCGGAAGGATAACACCGAACACGACAAAATGAGAACCCACGGTATAGTGGAAGCCATAGCCACTCATAAAAGGGATAATGGTGGAATGGCGCAGTCAAAATCTCAATAAAATGTAAACACAATAGACCTGACATAACAGTTTGTGATAGAAAGGAGAAACCGTGTACAGTTGTGGAAATCAGCTGCTCAGCATATGTTAGCATAAAGCTAAAGATCAGCGATAAAGAAAATACCTAAGCTGAACTATTGAGAAATCTGCAGTTACTCTATGTAGATTACAAGTTCAGATTTATACCTGTAATTATTAGGGTACTGGGATATGTAACACACTGCCCAACTGCCAATCTTGAGAAATTAGGCTTCTCAAAACTAGAAAGGAGAAAGCTGATTCGAAGACTTTAGATTCAAATCACTGGAACTGTAAAAATCTGTAAAAATTTCCAGAATTTTATCATTCAAGTATATATGAGTAGGTCTAGATATGCAAGTATATGTACGAGAAGATATACATATAACAAACGATACAAACTTGCACATATATATACATACTAAGATACCCTGTTGTTGTTGAACTTCCAGTGAAGGAGCCTTGGATCTAAGTTGGAAACCGGTTTTTCACTATTGGCAAGAAATCTTGAAATAAAATTGAATAACGAAATACATACATACATCTCTTAGCTGCTTTCTCGTACACATACATCTCTTAGCTGATTTCTAGCAAAGCCATCGCTATAAAGAATTATTGAAATGAGTCAATGGTGATGCAATGTGAGGCCCTTGCTTGACTCTTGAGCCCGGTGAAAGTTTTGCATATTGTATTTCATAACGCACTGCTGTGCTGGCTGGTAGGAGAAACAGGTTCCACAGAATGAACTCTTTTCAGTCCTCCAACTGAGAGGCACACCTTTCCACATGCTGCACATGTTGTGTTGTGAACAATAGCCTTATCACAATTTACCACGGGTCGATTGCTGTGAAACTCTGATGGCTGACCAGGTCTGCACAACTCAAGCACATCCTCCCACAAAGCAGACACACAAAAAGCAACAATCCCTCATTCTCCGTAGATTCATTCATTCTAAGACTTCTCCTATACATACATACATACATACATACATACATACATGTACTGGTGAGCATAAGAATCATACTTTTCTTTTGTAGGTCACATAATTCGTTTTCTTTAAATGTTTGCTTTTAGCTAGTAAATACTTTCACTACAATATCAAGATGTTTACATACACTATAGTAAACATGGTGGTAGTGTAAGGAATCATGCCTAAAGCTTGGTATTTTTCAACTTGACAGAAGTAAGTTATTTTTTGACTCTTTGTCTTGTCATGAGATGACTAACTTAACTATTTCCTTTTAAACACATGCTCTATGCAGATTTCCCCTAAAGTAATGCGTAGTTGTAATTCAGTTTCATATGAATTTATGAATTTATTCTGAACGAGTTTCTACTGCATCTTGTTATAGGATACATTCTCTCACATATCTAAAACAATGACCCTGTCTATTCAGGCTTTATTATATATTTTATGGTGGAAAATGTCAAACTAAGGAAATTTTTGTTAAATTTTCTTAAAGGACAGAACACCATTTAAATTTGTCTAGAGATGCCAATTAACACAAATACAGAATTTGAAGCCTATCTAAATCCACTCAGCATGTCTCGAAAAAAGGCGGCAAATAAACACAAGGCAGCAAATAAACCTATATCATAAGATAGTATCTTAAAACGAAGGAATGCCACAGCGCAAAATATAATCCTAGACACATTGTTTTAGAAATCAAAATGACAGCAACACGTTTGATCAACAGTTCTCTTAACATTATTACTTTTGCTGCTTTTGTTCGTTGTTCCTGTTTCTTCCCAAGTCAACCTTGATCGATCCGGTTCGTTACAGACAACATACTCTCTTATTTCCATGACTAATATTCACTGGGCTACATAATCTATTTTTGAAAGATGGTAGTGTGGGTGATATGGACTATTATATTTAGCCGATCGAATGACCTGAGAAAAGACCCCATATTTTTTCATCATCCGAGGCTGGTATTGTTGTTGCTGTTTTTGCTAAACTGGTAGGCGTTAATGAGCGTTCAATTAAAGTTGGGGTGGCGGATTGGTGGTCTTGAAGATGGTGATAGGAATAGTGATGATGTTGCTCGCGGTGGTACAGATGCTTATGACGGTAGCGTTAGAAGGATTATTGTTATGTTAGTAATGGTGGTGATGGTAGTGTTGGGAATAATCAGGGTGATAATAATGGTAGTGATGGTGGTGACATTATTGATAATGGTGCCAGTGGCAATGATGACACCGACGATTGTGTCTGTTGAAGTGGTAGACACCAGACACCATAAGGTCACTGTTTTTGAAGTAGTATTACAGTGGTGGTAATTTAGCGCAGTTGGAGTGGATGCGTTGTGTTGTAGTTGTCATGGTAATACTGTATTTGTGTTATAGTAGTTATGGTGGTTTAGTATGCAAGCAGGTGCTGAAAAGTTCCAGACTCTAAATGTAACGGGAAAGACCTGGTTCGAGGCCCGACCTTCCAAGTTCTTTTATAGGGTTTAGAAAAACTGAAGGACCACTGCAATAAGTGTGCCAATTTGAGTGGAGAATATGTTGAATAAAATTATAATTAACTGATCTTCCTGTATTTTCATTTACACAAAGCCAGGATCGTTTCAGCATACCCTCGTAGATTTTGTTGTAGTGGTATTCTAATAGCTTTTCTGATGTGATAGTGGTGCTGCAGTGGCAGTAAAATTCAGTTGTGTACACTCGTACCTTCTACTGCTTAATCACATACATACATACATACATAGATGCGCCCTTTTAAAGCCTAGCCAGGATCATGGTCCCGGTTTCCCGGTTTCAATGGCGTATGTGTTCCCCAGCTGGACGGGACGCCAGTCCATCGCAGCGTTACTCATTTTTGCCAGCTGAGTGGACTGGAGCAACGTGAAATGAAGTGTTTTGCTCAAGAACACAACGCGTCGCTCGGTCCAGGAATCGAAACCACAATCTTACGATCAAGGTGCTGACACCCTAACCACTAGGCCACGCGCCTCCATATATATATATATATATATATATATATACACCAGTGCACGTCCACCAGTGTTATTTGTTTTTAGAGGTGAGAATACCTGCTGGTTGTGGCATGCGTTTGATGTATACGTCAGGGCAGTCCTTCCTACGGATAGCATTGTAACTAGTCATAGCAACTATATCATGCCTCAGAAGCAGATAGTATCTCGTAGACATTTGGGGGCAGCTGCTGATGATATGGATGATATCTTCCACACTCGTACAGCAGAGCCGACATTTATTTATCACAACGTAGAGGTTTAGTGGTATCTTTGTCCCTTTTGTTTATCAGGTATTTAGTAGCTATTTCCTTTTCTGGATAGTGAAGGCATATCCTTCTCGGTGGGATAAAATGTATCCATTGCACATCCAAGGGAGTCTACTCTTCCTGTCAATGCAATTGCTACTTTGTAGCTTACAGGATGTGTACCCATGCATTGCTTTTTGATGGTATGATGCCTGCTTCTCCTCCAAGCTTCAGTTTAGTTAGGCCACCCCAGCCTCCTTAGGGTCGAACGAGGCAGTTGTATTCTCAGAGCAACGGCACAGTAGTTCTTCTCCAGCTCTGAAGATGTTGCTCGCACTTTGAGTATGCATAGAATATACTGTTCAGCAGGTGTTTTCTGAGTGATACAGTGCGACACTTAAAGTCTGTTTAAACTAATCTTATGCCTCTATCGCCATCACTTCGTCTCATATAAACCATCTCAGTGTCACTATTAATGTGAAAGTTGCCAGTGGTGGTCAGTACCTTTCTGGTTTTGATGTCCAAGTTGCGTATCTCATCTGGTGTCCAGTCCAATATCCCAAATGTATGTATGTATGCGTGTATGTATGCATTTATGTATGTATATACTCACGCAAGCCCGTACAGTTTCGTATTGAAATACATATAGCTAACCTTCAAGAGTTAGGTCACTTTTCTATTTTTCTACCGTATAGAAGAAACATTGCACTGATATCACTACCAGGCAATTGGTGCCGCTTTGCTCCAAAACTTAGGTCCCAGATACTTAGTGACAAGATATGAGATTATATAGTATTAATGCTTTACTAAATAAAATAACAGTTAAAATGAAATAATATGCCCACAACCAGCAAAATACAGAGTGTATTCTCAACTCACAACTGGATAATAGCTAATAATATCTATTCTAATAATGTATCATTACAAAAATGAAAAATATATTACTTGAAGCCATAACATAATTTAATTCCTATGGGCAACTTCAAATAATGAAAGCTCATTTACCAAATGTCATAAATTTTCTATTGACATTTTCAGTGATAATTTTAAGCGAGGCGAGAAGGAATTCAATTAAGAACAATTGAAACAAACATGGAACAAATGAGCTTTGCAGAAATTTGTAATTAGGGCGTTGGTTTTGAAATAATATACTTGAGATGCTAACCTCTATTAAGGAGAATGTAAAATAAAGGAAATAATTGCATATTTTTTGGAGAATACAATCGAGAATTTTGAAATAAAATTACGAGACAGGTTTGTCTCCATTTGCATAATAGCGTTAGTAAATTAAGAGTATTCTAGTCAGAAGAAATAATCTATCTTATATTATCACAATTTTCTGCATATTTTATTACAAGTGCATACAAATGTGTGTGTGTGTGTGTGTGTGTGTGTGTGTGTGTGTGTGTGTGTGTGTTCGCGCGCGCGCGTGGGCGTGTGTGTGTGTGTGTGTGTGTGTGTGTGTGTGTAAAAGACACCCTTCGGTCACTAATGACCATGGGATTGCACCGACAAAGATCCCCTTCGAGACACAAATCCAGAGAAAGTTAACTTGTAGAAGAGCAGCAGTCGCTCGTTCATACTAGTCTCCCCTCTTACGCCACCGATGCGTGTCCTAAGCAAAGGCAAAGGCTGATACAGCTTGGCACCAGTGACATTGCAACTCATTTCTACAGCTGAGTGAACTGGAGTAGTGTGAAATAAAGTGTCTTGCCCAAGTACACAACACACAGCCCGGTCCGGGAATCGAACTCACTACCTCACGATCGTAAACCAGATACTCTAACCACTGAGCCTTGCGCCTTCATATGTGTGTATGTATGCATATATGCATGTACGTACGTATGTATGTATGTATGTAATGTATGTATGTTATCAATCAGTTTCATTTCTGTATTTCTTGTCCATAGAGAAAGAGCCGCACTCTAACATAGATTCAAGGCTCCTTCATTGGAACTTTTATCAACATCATCTAGGTATTTGTGCATATGTGTGTGTGTGTGTGTAGTATTTGGTGTTAGTGTATGCGCAGATTTGTATGTTTGTTTTATGGATGCGTTTTTATGTATATATTTTCATGTCTAGATGCATGCATATGTATTTACGTGCTAAATGTTTGGAAAGTTTTACATATCTTTGCAGTTCCATTGATGGCTTGAATCTATAGTCTTCTAATCAGCCTTTTTCTTTCAGGTTTTGAGAACCCTAATTTTTGCAGGTTTTTGTTGAGGCAGTTCGTTACATATCCCAATGCCCCAACAATCACGGGTATGAATCTGAACTTGTAGTCTGAGTGGAGTATCTGCAAATTTCTCAGTAGCTCGGCGTAGTTGTTCTCTTTTTCTCTAATCTTTAGCGTGATGTTGACATCCGCAGGACAGCTGATTTCTACTACTGTACACAGTTTCTCTTCTCTGTCCCAGATTACTATATCCGGTCTATTATGTCTGCACTTTATTGAGGTTTTTATTGGGACATTCCACCAATACTCTTTCATATTGTGAGTGGTAATGGCCTCTACCTCATTATGGGTTTTCAACTCCTTAGCCCCGGGGTTATCCTGTCGGCGGATTTCGTTGTACAGTGTCTTGGCCACAACATGTATGTATGTATGTATGCGTGTGTGTGTGTCTGTATCTGTATGTTTGTGAGTAATTACTGCATAGCGATGTGATAATACAGTTGTACGGAAAACTAACGAGTAAGGGTGTGATTTAGTAAATTGCAGTTACCCTAGAGCTATTCAGAAAATTAAAATCACAAGGATTAATTAATAAATTAATTTTCCCAATACTACTATAATGCAAATGAGGCACAGCAATTTGTTTCCCATAGTATTGATTTTCATATTAAGTAGCTTTCAGGTACTGTTTTCTCTCTGGACAGAAAATAAACTACAGGTCTTACACGAACTCTTTTTAAAACTATCTAAAACAATCTTCTTTGCACTCAGAGAGCAAAACAGGTTGTCTCAACGCGATGTTTACTGTTTACTTTCCATAGAGAGACAAAAAAATTGGTTACTAAAAACATACGCACATGTTTTTTTATCTATTATTTGTCTCGTTCCTTCTCTCTGATACTGTCTCTCTCTATTTCTCAATCACTCTTTTTCTTTCTGATTCTGTTTCGCTGTTTCTGTCTGTCTCTCTCTCTCTCTCTCTCTCTCTCTCTCTCTCTCTCTCTCTCTCTCTCTCTCTCTCTCTTTCTCTCTCTCTCTCTCTCTCTATCTCTCTCTCTCTCTCTCTCTCTCTCTCTCTCTCTCTCTCTCTCTTACTTACTTACTTACTTATTTAGGATATGTATGAGTATCAGTACATGCGCACTTTTATCGTCTTTTGAGGAAATCTTCTAAATTGTCAATGAGGTAGGATTTTTGCGTTCTTGTCTGTGTGTGTATGAGAGAAAGAGGGAGGGAGAGAAGGAAGAGAGAGAAAGAGAAAGAAAGAGAAAGAGAAAGAAAGAAAGAAAGAAAGAGAGAGCGCGTCAAACAGATAGACCGACAGACATCGTCATTACTAATTGTGTAAATACCCGGGGTATTTCACCTGCTCTTTACGTTCTGAGTTCAAATAGATCAGGGCTTAAATTTGCCTTTCACCCTCAAGTAGATTTATCGGTTGATCTCTGCTTCGTTATTGTCAATGAAATGAAACTATCAGCTGACCCCTAATCCTGGCTAAAAAAAGGAGGGCATTGATTTAGAGGTCAGCAGCCTAGCATCATCAAAATAACCGAAACCTTTTCCTCTGAGAGGCAGACATGTTGGGAGGGAGAGACGTATTGAATAACATGCGACTAAGGATTTTCAGTGTTACAGATTAGATACTTTACGGTGATGTTTAGAATCATTTTATAAAACGTGGTCCTGACTAGCTACTGTTGATTTTGTAATTGCTCTCACTGTTGATGCTTTTGTCATTAGTATAGTTAGAGCAGTTAGTGTTAAATAATTACTTTCACTTTCGGTTCCTTGACCGGCTCATCTTTTTTTGCTCATGTTACATTAGTTGGAGAAAGCCTTGTACATTATGGGTTATGGTTCTACAGCATGTAAGTATGTTATTGTTGTTATTGTCACCTCCAAGATCTTTTCACACCTAATATATATATTTAAGTCTGAAGAATTATGTACCCTTCCTTCTCAAGGCAGTAAAGAGAAGTTTGAGGGAAATACGGCTGCTATTTCAAGCAAGGTAACCAGCTGCGTAGAGTGTCTTACGCTGGTAAAATACGTTGTTATAGGGCTACGTTAAAGAATTATTCTAATCGATAAGATGATAAAACATAGATGTAGACCTGAGATGCATAATTAGTGAATAGGTCCATAGAGCAAACACGGTCAACGGTTTTGTTCACGAGGTCAACGGTGGGTTTAAAAGGAAAATTTGGCGACCAAAATGTGTGGAAGGTTTTGCTGCAGATCTTCACGTGCTATATCGTTACTTTCAGCATAATTTCCAACATAATGGGAGCAGTTATGAGTTGATACCTAAGAGAATATCTGTAGGCTCAGGGATTGTGATTAGATCATCTTGTGAACAATGTTGTTGCAATGAAATGTCGGTCTGTGCTAAAATACATATGTACGGAGTATATCATAGTTTTAAGCTCTTTCACTTGCATTCTCGTTTCAAATCTCGCTAAAGTCTAATTTATTTTCATCTCAAATCTCGGATTGTCAATGAAATATATACCAGTAATGTGCATGGGTCCTTGAGTAACTCTGATCCTCAGAGAGTGCCCCGAGCAACGTAAACATTTACTTGTTTCCAATCTAAGTACAAAGAATATCACTTAATGTTTTATTTTTATCTTGCCCCAACAGCAAGAGATTCTACGTCACTATTTGACCTGCCAGAAATAGTAGCCAACTTTTCTTCAAATCAAATTTTCGTTAAATTTCCTTCATCATCGACACCATCAACAGAGTCGTCATCATTATTATCGTCCTCGTCGTCGTTGTCGCTATTTCCCTAATCGTCGTCGTCGTCGTCGTCATCATCAACATAGTCGTCGTCGTCGTCATCATCATCATCATCACCACGAGCATCATCGTCTTACTCGTTAGAGAATAGAACTAATTATGATTATGTTATTTTATTCATTTGCAAAGTTTGCAAACGAAAGACAGAACGATAACGACAACAACATCAACGTATACAGCAGCAACTGATGTAGTAAAAGCGCACAAATTAAAATAGAATAGAAACAAAAAGAGTGTAAGAAAATCCAGTGTTGACCTTTGAAGATTGACATTTTCAGTTGATGATTTATGTGTCTGACTTGATTAAAAGGAATCCACTTAAACAAGAACAACAACAATTATACAGGAAAAGCTATACTAAAAACAAAAATAAAAACTAATAAATAGACAATTATAACAATTAAACAACGGAATACAAAACGCCACAAGAAAAATATTTTAAAATATATATATGTATCTCATTTGTGTTGATAAATTCACATCTATTATCAAGTATAATCTACAATGTGTTGTAATTTGTTTCTAATTGCTCATTATTTTGATGCGTACCAACAAAACGTATATAGCAACTTAGACATGTGTGTGTATGTGCTGTGAGTGTGTGTGTATGTGTGCGTATACATATATATATATATATATATCTGCATATATAAACATATATATGTATGTATATACATACGCACAAATATATATATATATATATATATATATATATTTATATATATATATATATATATATATATATATATATATATATATATATATATATATATATATATATATATATATGTAAATGTATATATACATATGTGTGTGTGTGTGTGTTTGCACACAACATTCATAGGCATTTATATACATATATACATTTGTACAAATGCATGTGCACATATATTTAAGTATAAATATTTATGCATATATATATATGTGTGTGTGTGTGTGTGTGTGTGTGTGTGTGTGTGTGTGTGTGTGTATACATAAATATGTATGTGCATATACAGATCTGTCCGCTTACACAGACATAGTCCTTAGAGTCACGTAGTATTTAATGGTCACTATCAGAAAGTCATTTGACTTTAGTCTTTTAAAATGTTTTTGGCTAATTATTCTATTTGTCTGTGAATGTTTGTGTGTGTATGTGTGTGCATGCGTGTGCGTGTGTGTGTGTGTGTGTGCGTGTGTGTGTGTATGTATGTATACATATGTATAATACTTAACGATATATATATATATATAGATATGCAGGGCAGGGAATCGTCAATTAGTAATAAAATTAATAATCAACAATTTTGCCGAGTAGCTCAGTATGAAAAAACCTTCTTCGGTAAAAAATTTATAATCATAAATATATAGGGATTGACAGTAACCTGCTTCTCCACCATACTGAGAATTCAGAAATAGCAGTCAAAGAACTACTGATTTCAAAACTACAAATTATTACTCCAGATTGATAGCGATATTTTTGATACACACAGAACAAAAAACAGTAGAGAAGAGTAAAAAACACTTGCCTTTAGTTAATTTAGTACAATTGTTTCACAGTTAAGAGTAAAATACTCTATTCTGATCTTCAGCTAAATATTCTAATAAATTTGTTAATGTCTAAATAACTCACGTTAATTTTGACCATGTGAATATCAATACCACGTGAGGAAGACGTTAAGAAATTTATCGGCCAGTAAGTTCAAAATCCCTCGCCCTAATGAATTTCAATTCAGTGTGTATCAGAAATAGTCCTGCACAGGAAAGAGACTCGTACGAATTCCTGTGGTTAAACTATCCACCTTAGAGTTATTATTAAAATATAGATATGCAGGGCAGGGAATCGTCAATTAGTAATAAAATTAATAATCAACAATACACACTGAATTGAAATTCATTAGGGCGAGGGATTTTGAACTTACTGGCCGATAAATTTCTTAACGTCTTCCTCACGTGGTATTGATATTCACATGGTCAAAATTAACGTGAGTTATTTAGACATTAACAAATTTATTAGAATATTTAGCTGAAGATCAGAATAGAGTATTTTACTCTTAACTGTGAAACAATTGTACTAAATTAACTAAAGGCAAGTGTTTTTTACTCTTCTCTACTGTTTTTTGTTCTGTGTGTATCAAAAATATCGCTATCAATCTGGAGTAATAATTTGTAGTTTTGAAATCAGTAGTTCTTTGACTGCTATTTCTGAATTCTCAGTATGGTGGAGAAGCAGGTTACTGTCAATCCCTATATATTTATGATTATATATATATATATATATATATATATATATATATATATATATATATATATATATATATATATATACAGACATATACATATATGCATACATATATTCTTATAGATATATATACATATTGATATATATATATATATATATATATATATATATATATATATATATATATATATATATATAGGGGCAGGAGTCACTTGCTTACCAACCACCTGGTTCTGGGTTCACTCCCACTGCGTGGCAGCTTCAGCAAGTGTCATGTACTATAGCCTCGGGCCAACCAAAGCCTTCTGAGTGGATTTGGTAGACGGAAACACATATGTATAGGGTGCTATACATGTTTGTGTGTTTGTGTTTGTCCCCCACCATCGCTTGACAACCGTAACTTAGAGGTTAGGCAAAACACACCGACAGAAGAATTACTAGGCTTGCAAAGAATAAGTCCTGGGTCGATTTGTTCGACTCAAGGCGGTGCTCTAGCATGGCCGCAGTCAAATGACTGAAACAAATAAAAGAATATATATATACAATTATATTTCGTATGTGTATTTCGTGTGCAAGATTCTTGATGTGGATACGTGTGTTGAAAGAAATACAATTAAACCTTGGGAGAGGCATTATGCCGGTAATAAACACACGCACTGGTTCAGTCCTTTATTAATTTATATAGTTTTTTGTTAAATTATTTCATTGCACTCTTGCAATCTCTTCAGTAACTTGTCTCTCCACTTCCATTTATTTATATATATATATATATATATATATATATATATATATATATATATATATATATATATATGTAAATGTATATATGTATATGTGTGTGTGTGTGTGTTTGCACACAACATTCATAGGCATTTATATACATATATACATTTGTACAAATGCATGTGCACATATATTTAAGTATAATAAATGGAAGTGGAGAGACAAGTTACTGAAGAGATTGCAAGAGTGCAATGAAATAATTTAACAAAAAACTATATAAATTAATAAAGGACTGAACCAGTGCGTGTGTTTATTACCGGCATAATGCCTCTCCCAAGGTTTAATTGTATACAATTATAATTATGCACATATATACAAATGTGTATGTATATATGTATGTATGTATGTATAGATAGATAGATAGATAGATAGATAGATAGATAGATAGATAGATAGATAGATAGATAGATAGATAGATAGATAGATATGCGCATGTGTGTGCGTGCGCGAGCACGTTTGTCCCTTTCTCTCTATACATCATATATAGAGAGAGTTGGAGAGGGGCACAAAAAGGGTGTGAGAGAGAGAGAAGTTACTTTTCCCTTTTGACGTCAGCCTGATAAATTTTGCATTGTAATCGAATCTTCTGGTAATAATTATCAAAATCGTTATTCTTATTGATGTTTTTCATATTGTTCTTCATAACTATATATGAATGTGTGTGTGCATGCATTATATATATATATGTGTGTGTGTGTGTGTGTGTGTGTGTGTGTGTGTGTGTGTGTGTGTATTCCTGCCGTAAGGCTTTACTTCCACACACGCCAGCTTAATTTAATTCGTCATTAGTCGAAAGACACCTGTTGTTATGTCCTGTTATTTGTATTTGTGTAACATTCTCCGTTTTTTTCCCCCGTTCTTGTTTTCATATACATTCGTTGCTTTCTTCCAAGAAATCTGATACTCTTAACTTAGTTTTTCCTTGTGGCTGGCCACATTAGAGTAATCTCGAGTATAACTAGCCGAAATTGCAAAGATAATCTGGAACTCGACTGAGAAAAGAAAACTCCGGGCTTCTTTCAATTTCCATCTACCAAATCCACTCACAAAGCTTTGGTCGGCCTGAAGCTATAGTAGAAGACGCAGTGGGAATGAACCCAGTTCCATGTGGTTGGTAGGCAAGCTACTTACCACACAGCCTATATATTTATATATATAATATATATTTTTATTTTATTCTCTCTTTTTATTCTTTTTCTCTATGTTTATTTCCCCGTGTTCCTTTCTGTTGAAGAGCGTAGGCTCGAAACGTCAAAGGCTTTCTCCCTTTCCCGAGCATTAAACTAATACACCTGTATGTTGTTTATACACCTGTGTTCGTTTTTTGTTTATCTGTAGATACTCATGCATGTATATATATGTACACGTGTGTATGTATGTATGTATCTATCTATCTATCTATCTATCTATCTATCTATCTATCTATCTATCTATCTATCACAACGAAGTCATTCTATAGGGGATTAGTGGAGGGCAGGTACGACGACGATCTCGGTGCGAACCTGGGCGTCGACGAGGAATACCTGACCCGCCTGTTCAGGACGACTTTCGGGCCGGGACCTATGGACAACTTCCAGAGATCCCTGGCCTGGCAGTGTTACCGAGAGGCGCTACCCGTTCGGGATAAGCTCTATAGACACGGCTCGCGAAATGCGGGGCCGACCTGCCCGAGATGCGGTCAGAGCGATGAAACCGTTCTGCACGCACTCGTGCAGTGTCCAACCATTTCGGAGCTGTGGGCTTATGTCGAACGACTGCTGTCGCGTGTGGGACGAGTCGGTTTATCAACCGAGTCTATCGTCAATATCGTCACGCCTCCTTCCTTTAAACGGGAAGGAAGAGCTGTATTTATCGTACTTGTGGCTATGGCCAAAGAATGCATCTGGTGGACGCGTCTGAAAGGATTAGAGACAAATACTTTCCTCTCTGGTCAATCTCTCATCAACTTTTTCAAGTATCACTTGAAAAGGAAGGTGAGAGTAGAGAGGCAAGTGTTGTCTAGCAAATGTTTCACAAAAAGATGGATACATGTAGCAAGAATGGCACGTATAAATGACGAAGCCACCTTGACCATGATTCTATAAAACGTTTTAAAATTTTGTAAACAGAGAGTTACTCACGTTTCTTGCTTAAATAAAAGAAATTTTATTTAACAAAGTGTGACGCTAAAGACCGAGGTTACCGTGGTCTTTTCGTAGGTTTTTTCTTTCCACGGATAACCTCCCCATTTATTGGGAATTTTTTGTATTATTTCGTATTTTTTGTAAATACCCCAAACGTTTTGCGATGTTTTTTTTTCATCGTTGTCCCCACTTTTGTTTTTTTTTTCTGCTTTGTTTTCGACCCCCTCGAAAAGAAAAACTCTACATTTGTATTTTGTCCCCTCTGTGTTGAGCCCTGTGTGGCTAATAAAGAAACCTATCTATCTATCTATCTATCTATCTATCTATCTATCTATCTCTCTATCTATCTATATATCTATTTATTTATTTATCTATCTATCTATCTATCTATCTATCTATCTATCTATCTATTTATTTATCTATCTATCTATCTATCTATCTATCTATCTATCTATCTATCTATCTATTTATTTCTGGGGTGATGTTGCAGATATATTATATTTTCATTGTGATTCTATTTCTATATTTTTGTTGTCAAATTTATATTAAATTTTCTTTGTTGTTCTTCGTATTGTCAATTGCACACCCCTTCCGTATAAACGTGTGCTTTCGCGTTCTTGTGCCTTCTCAATATATTTACTTGACGCAGACACACAACCTCCCTCCCACATATACACACATACACACATCCCCTCAAAATATATACACCGTTTAACAGATGATAACTCATCATTCATTGTTTCTTGAATGTAACCAATCAAAAATGTAGGGAGCCAGGCTAAACCCTGAATAAAGGAAATTTACTTTAAATTCCTACTGAAAGTTTGAAAACGCAATCGAAGTGCAAGGACAGCTCAAAGTGGAATTTTAAACAGATTCATCAACACAACGTACCATCAATAAAATTAGTGATAAGTTTGAAGTAGATGGAGCTGTTCAGAATGTTCAAAAGAACGTTTAGGAAGACCACTCACACATCGATGAGCTCCAGAAGTCAAGGAAGGATACTAGAAACTGCTTGTAAGTGTCCAGAAATATCTGAGCTGCAAGTAAGTCGTGGGATATGAAATTCAATCTCAAGTGTCCACCGCATTTTGATTTCGTCCCATGCTAGGTAGTTTTATTTCTACCTAGATAGGGAAACCGAACATTGCTGTAGTAATTAATGTACGGGGCCTACATTGATGAAGTTTAATGATGGAACGATGTAGTTCAATAGAATACATTCTGCGTTCACCGTGCTTCATTCCGCAACACTTTTTATGACGATACTCAATTAGAAAGTCAGCGAATTGTGGCACTCATTCAATGAGAATCTGCACAAATACCTAACGAAATGTTTCTGGCTTTTTACGAATCCATTGCTTTGCGATATCATAAGTGCTTGGGCTAGAACGGTCTTCATGTTGAAAACTGGCGTTCACAAAACAATTAAATTCTATCTATAGATTTAGATTCTATTAAATTTTGAAATCAAATAGGCAATGACATTATAATCTTTCAATATGCGTATACTTTTGGGGGACCTCATTTTCTCTCTCTCTCTCTCTCTCTCTCTCTCTCTCTCTCTCTCTCTCTCTCTCTCTTTCTCTCCCCATATATACATATATATATATATATATATATATATATATATATATATATATATACACACAAACATATACACACACGCACACACACACATGTATGTATAGAGGAATAGCTATGTATGTTTATGTGTGCGTCTATGTATATATATATATATATATATATATATATATATATATATATATATATATATATATATATATATGTATATATATATATATAGAATATGCATATATGTGTATATATATGTGTGTGTGTATGTGTATGTGCGCGCGTGTCTGTATATATATATATATATATATATATATATATATAATCACACATATATGTATATATAAATATGAACATGTAAATTTACACATTTGTATATGTATATATTTATAATACACACACACACACACACACACACACACACATACACACACCACGCACGCACGCTCGCACGTATGTATATATTTCTGCATCTTTTTTGAATAAGCATACATGGTCAGTCTGTGTGTGTGTTTACATAGGTGCGGTGTTGTGCTTATGTAGTGTTTGGTGTGTTTACATTAATATGATGGCGCTGAAAGACGGTGTGGTGTTCAATCGCTAGTGACACAACACTGCCATTTGTATGGATCGCTTACACAACTTGTCAAGTGGGAAATTAAAGTAATAACTTAATTTTCGTTGATATTTGAGGAAATGCTTGTTAAATCTTGTTGCCATGGCAATATATTTTCAACATTGCACCTCCCTTCGCTCGTTTAATGCGGTGAACAGTGGGTGCAGCTGATGATGGTGGTAATTGAGGTACGGGTTGCGGTGTGGTAGTGTTAAGAGGTGTGTGGTGATATTTGTCATACTGATGTTCTTTGACGTACGCTTTTTCTCTTATGGAATGTGGTTGTACGGATCGTGGTCTCTTGTGTTGTGTTGTGACGTGTACTATATGTTGTGTTGTTATATTTGATGGTTTATGGCACATATTAGTGTGTGTTATTTTAGAGTGATACTTGAGGGCCTGTTTCAAACGTAGTTATGGTAGTTTACTATAAGTTTCGATGAGGTTATATCTGTGTTATAGTGTTGCAATTCCAGTGTGAGTTTGTGCCTATGTTTTTATATGTGTGTGCATAGATATGTGCAAGTATGTGTCCTGCCATGAAGAATATGATGTTTCATAATCACCTTCAACGGCAGCTGTAGACAATCTGACCATACATGCTTACTCAAATAAAACGCCCCCATACATACATATATACACAAATATACGTATACATACATGTGTGTATGATTGCGTATGAGTGCTATGTTGAGCCTACTTTGTAGTGCTTGTGGAACATATTTAACATAATGTGCTATTATCGCTTTGTCCGAAGGTCAGTGAAAAGACAACTCTTATGACTGTTTCAGGGCCACCTAAACTAGTGGGAGGAATGGAATATATTCGCCTTAGCATGGAGATCTAGCCTCAATACTAACAACAAACTACACCCGATAATGGCATCCAGTAACCACACGGTAGTATCAAACTTGGTGGAATAATAACTCTGCCGCACAAAAGCATGTGTTGAGTTTCCGAATTTCCGTCCATCAAATATCGAGCACAATTATTTGGTCAACCGAAGACCATCGTAGGAGACATAATCACAGAGAGTAAATACCAAGATACAAGAGGACCAATCAAACCCGGAATGATGAAATACAAAGTTGAACTCGATAGGATTCGAACTATGAACGTAAGGAACACAACGAAATTCTATAAGTTATTTTGTCCCCTTCTCCTAATGAAGCGAGGTCTTGAATAAATATGTAGTGTAATAAGTGTCGAACCTCAAATTCCGCCGAGGTCGGCTTTGTCTTTCATCCTTTCAGGGGTCTATAAATTAAGTACCAGTTGGGTATTGGAGTCGATCTAATCGACTGGCCCCCTCCCCCAAAATTTCGGGCCTTGTGCCAAGAGTAGAAAAGAATAAGTGTCGAACCTGACAACATCAACTCTATTTGATGGTGGAAATAACTTGAGGGGTGATTATAATGGGGCTGGGAAATATTGGATGGTTGGAATGAAAGAAAACGGTATTGAGGAAAATATTTGGTGGAGTTGGCTTTGACACCAAATGG
>NC_142937.1:39869565-39872065 GCF_046866305.1 Octopus bimaculoides
GACCTTTTAGGGACAACTTCCTCTCGGCCCATTGCCGGGCTAGAGTGGCCACCCTTCACGTTATCTCGTCCCAGTTCTTCTCCATTTGGAGGTCCGGACCAAACCAGACCCCGAGCAACTCAACCGGACCGTCAGTCCAACGTCCCACGACGGAGGCGCTGCTTGACGGCATGGGCTTGCTTCTCCATGTGCCAAGCCACAAGCCCACTGACTTATCCCGGTTGATTTTCGCTCCCGTTACCGCTTCGTAGTCTCTCAGTGTCTCGCCGACAAGCTCGATGTGCTTTTGATTAGACATTATGACGGTGACGTCGTCCGCATATGCTGACACGCTCGTCCCGCATCCCAACTCTCGCGGGATGCCCCTCAGCGTCGCCAGCTTCCGCAGTAGTGGCTCGAGAGTCAACACGTACAGAAGCGACGAGAGGGGGCATCCCTGACGGACCGAACGTGCAATGTCGAAGGGTCTTGATAGGTGCCCATTGACGCGAACTACCGAACGGATGCCTCTGTACAAGGCAGCCATCCAGCCGCGGAAAATGGGACCGAAGCCGGCCGCTATGAGGACAGCCTCCAAGTATTGATGGTCTACCCTATCGAAAGCTTTCGATTGATCTAAATTGATCAGGGCCCCACCCATGCCAGGTTCCTTAACTACCCGTTCTATAATGTAGCGCATCAGATGGAGGTTGTCATGGATGCTCCTGCCCGGCACGGCGCACGTATGCGCCTTGCCGATCAGTTTCTCGATGACAAGCGCCAACCGCTTGGCTAAGACCTTGGCCTAAATTTTCAGGTCTGCATTGAGCAGAGTGATGGGCCTAAAGTTATCTATGACGTCTCCCTTGTTTGGATCTTTCTTCAGCAGCGTTACGGCTCCTCGGCTCACAAAACCGGGAATGCTCCCGTTTTGCTGCCGTTTTGCTGCAGTACACCGCCACCAAGACGTCTCCAAACAAGTCTGGCATACAGTTGTAAAGCTCGTAGGGCAGACCATCCAAACCCGGAGTTTTGTCCCTTGAGCATCCTGCCAGATAGATAGATAGATAGATAGATAGATAGATTCAAAAAGGAAGAGGAGGAAACGTAAACAGAAGAAGAAGAAGAAGAAGAAGAAGAAGAAGAAGAAGAAGAAGAAGAAGAAGAAGAAGAAGAAGAAGAAGAAGAAGAAGAAGAAGAACGAACGAACGAACGAACGAATGAATGAACGAACGAACGAACATGTGATTAAACAAAAATAATTGGCATAGACAACCAGAAGCGAACCCGTTATTGTGGGCTTCATATTTCAATATTCTCCTTTCTCATACTTATGGTCAAGTTACAAGCTCGATCTGAGTTCATATTTCAATGGCATCGCTTTCGATTCGCCACCAAAAGCCTTTATTGATACTATGCAAACAAGTACCATGCTGATGATGATTCAACTGTATTCCAATACAAAGTATGACCATTGTTCAATCAAGTAGGCCATTAGCCAAAAGGATTTGTCGTGTTTGGATACAGCGATTATGGTTCTAGTTTCAAATCTCATTGGGATTGGGTAAACATCTTATCTACAGTTAAGAAAATAAGTTCCAATGAAACAGTAGATCAACTTTAACGACTATTCTTTAATCTCAAGTTTTCAGATATTCCTTTCAATAGTAGCAAGTAGTTTGATATAGTCAGAGAAATTGTATTTTTATAACGTTAGGAAGGGGTTCTTGAATTATTGTATAAGTCAAGTACTGGCATCTAGACTACCAATGATTCATTGTGCCAATGCTGGAAGTGATTACTTGGGTTATCGTGTGAAATGGTTTGGAACAAAGTTTTCAGTGAACTGAGACAGTCTGCTTTCGATTCTCGCTTGAGAACTGTTTCAGTGCCCTGAAGAAGTTCATTATAAGGATAAATCGCTGTTTCTTTTCTTTGTATTTTGTGTCCATTTAAGAATAGTTAAAGAACTTTACCATCATCACCATCACTTTCGTTGTTATCGTCGTTGTAGTTATAAAAGAAGCGTTTCAAAATCTTATTGCTGCCCTCAAAAAATGCGACCTGTTTTAGTGTTATTAGAAACAAAAGAACCTCAATTCTATTTTCTATTTTTTTTTTTTTGTTCTACTGTGTTTTACTTCTAATTTATTCTGCATACTATTTCTTTAATTTTTTTAATTCTCCACCGCCAAATTTAACACCACCTTTCTTTATATTTCTCCTTATATATTTTTTTTTTCTTTTCACATACTTTACATTTTTTTCCTTTCTTTTATGTAATATTTCATCATTGTTTCTGCTACAGGCGAAAATTTCAGGAGAATAAGAAAATAGGGGAATAAAAATCGTCCAGAGTGAAGAATATTTTTTAAACCAAATTGCAACACAGAAACTTCCTTTAGGCCAACTCGGTTTTATTAATTTTTAACGGCCATCTTAAATTTTATCTGCTGCTCCAGTGAATCGCATTAAAGTCAAGTAGAGCCCTAGAGAGAAAATGTTTTAAAGATTTCCCTAT
>NC_142937.1:39877065-39882065 GCF_046866305.1 Octopus bimaculoides
GATTCCGTGTCTGTCTCCTGCCGCCGACCCTAAGCTCACCTCCAAGAAAATCACTATATGAAATAACAGCAACAGCAACAATAAACAAAATGATACAAGTAGACAGCAACGTAACATTTACCCTATAAACAAATCAACAGTGAGTTAATGATGTACATGGGGAAAACATGAAGACGAAGTGTCAACAGAACCGGAAGATTTTGAAAAATTCGCCCACAAAACACCTAAAGACAGATTGTTGATATAAACGTCATGTGACATTCATAATACTCTCTGGGACAATTTCCCAGAGTCTGCTAGAAATTTTAGAAAAATTGTAAATATGACATTCTTTATTGGACACCTGACATCTGAAATATCACCAGGCGCTCACTGTTCTTTACCAGTCGTGTAACAGAGTCTGTCAAATTTCTACGGTTGCAATATATAGAAATCTAGTGGTGGGTAAGAGCGATAAAGTTCTCGGAGAAGCTCCAGACTTCTCCGAAGATGAACTAGCTTGTATAATTCGGAGGAGTTTCGGACCATGTACTACGATGGATAACTTCCAAAAATCCTTCGCCTGGCAGCGCTACCGGGGAGCTCTAGCAGTTTGAGATAAACTCTACAGGCACTGAAGTGCTATCAGGTTGAACTGTCTGAGGTACACGCAGAGCGACGAAATTGTTCCGCATACACTTCTGCAGTGTCCATGTATTGCTGACTTGTGGAGTTATGTAGAAGAGCTGTAGGACGAATCCAACTATCAGCCGAATTCATCGTGACGATCTCCCCACTGCCAACCTTTAACAAGGCAAGACAGGTGTTCTTCAGTCTAGTGGCTCTGACGAAAGAGGCTGTGCTGTGGGCGTGGCTGAAAGCAATGAGGAAAGACACCTTTCTTTTCAGTCAAGCTCTCATCGGCTTTATTAACTCCTACTTGGAAATGAAAGTGAGAGTAGAGAAGGAAGTGCTACATCCCAGTGAAGTTGTGAAAAGATGGGTGACAGTAGCGTAAATGGTTAGACTGAATGGTTCTACTCTAAGAATACGCTTGTAGATTGGAGAGCAGGAGAGAGGGCTCGTGCTTTTGGTGGTCAAGGTAATCCTGGATCTGTAGGGTTTTTTGATTGGCCTTAGCTGGAGTTTCAGAAGGACTGCATCTTTCATGTTATGACATACTTTATATATTCTGTTTAATCTTATTGCAATTCATAATCTTTTCCATTTCTATCTCTCTATCTTTTATGTAAATCCCCCACACAAATTGTTGTCTGTCCTTGTGATGTCCCCCTCATTTATGCCGCAGTGGCTAATAAAAGAATAATGATAAAAAATTATTATTATTATTATTAGTAGTAGTAGTAGTAGTAGTAGTAGTAGTAGTAGTAGTAGTAGTAGTAGTAGTAGTAGTTCTAAAGGTAAGATAATCACCATCAATAATCATCATCACCACTACCAGGCCACTATCAAGCTCCGCTTCTGCCTCTTCTCTTCCTCCTCCTCACCATCATCGTCGTTTTCATCATCTTCATATTAATCATCGTTTTCTTTTTCTCACTTGATATTTATTGTCTTCGCACTCATTTTCGTCTTCATATACGTTTTACCTCAAGGGTGCGCATCCATAACTACACACACACACACACACACACACACGCGCGCGCGCACACACATACTCACACACGCATGTAGATGTATATATGTGTGTGTGTATTACATACAGAGAGGAAGACAGAGATACAGACAGAGAAAGAGACGCATGCATGCATACATACATATTATAAGCATTTATACAAACACATAAGTATATATATATATATATATATATATATATATATATATATATATATATATATATATACAAATATATGTATATATATATATATATATATATATATATATATATATATATATATACATATATGTGTACAAATATATATATATAGATGTGTGTGTGTGTGTGTGTGTGTGTGTGTGTGTGTGTGTGTGTGTATGTGTGTGTGTGTGTGTGTGTGTGTGTGTGTGAGTGTGTATTTATTCCGTCTGTTTAGAATTTGAAATTACCTAACTTTCGGCTGTCGAAGGAGCTCTTGAATAAATATTTTAGTTCATTTACCATTGGTGTTTGTATGTATGTATGTATGTATGTATGTATGCATGTATATATATATGTATATTTTTGTGTATGATAAACAAATGTAATATGTATGCATGTATATATATATATATATATATATATATATATATATATATATATATATATGCATGCATAAGTGTATGTATACTTATTTACGTATCGCTGTTTAACAGTGTCCGTGTGTCTTTTACAAAACAGGATAAGCCCCAGGGATTTAAGAATAGTAAGAAATAGAATAAACTCTACTTTAATCACTTCTTATTTTATTTTACATACGCGTGCATACAGTAACGCAAACACACACACACACAAACACAAAAACATACACACATATAAAAAAAACATACATGCTCATGCTCGCAGAAGAGTACATACACCCCTTCGTGTTCTCTTGCGTGTATGTGTCTATATATGTATATGGGTGCACATGTAAGTATATGTATTTTGTACGCTTGTACGTACACAATGACACAGCCATACACACACACACACACACACACACACACACACACACACACACACACACACAAGTTTTTATGTTTAATGATAATGAATGTAATATCTGCTATCGCTAATATTTCTATATGATTTCTTTGTATTGCTGTGACTATTTACTATGGCCATTGGGCAGTGGGAGTATCAATTATATTTTATATTATTTGCTGAAGCTTAAGGAACATACTTCAATACCGCAACAACAATAACTAGAATTATAACAGCAAAATAACAACAATGATAAATGCAAAAACAAAAAAACAATCAGATCACCATTATTGGTCAGCACCACCACCAACAGCAACAGTAGCAACAACAACGACATCAACAAGGAGTGCATCAACACAGAAACTAGAAAAGAACAACAACAGCAGCAGCATCATTATCAAGACCGACGAACAATGATGTCAATAAATAACTTGCAAATCCTCACCACTACCATTATCGTCATTGTCATCGTCATCACCACCACCATCATCGTTATCATCATCGTCATCGTCAGCATCATCATCACCATCATCATCATCATCGTCATCATCATCCTCATCGTCAGCACCACTACCTCCAACACCACTACCACCACCACCATCATCATCATCATCCTTCTTCCTTCTCTGCAAAAGCAGCAGCCTCGATGAATTCAAGAAAGGTTCTGTAATTTAAACGAAACTATAACACCAGCACTAAATATTGCCACCACTCACACTACCACAACAATTACAAGGCTCATTTTATAAAACTACTGCCAACAACCGACAACGGAGCGTTTATTCAATCGCTCTACCTTCCAGTAATTACCACCAAATTTCACCAAATTACACTCTGGCTATGGACATGGCTGGTGACCACTGGAGTGCTTTTGTTCATATGCATGATTCATTACAGCATGTGACTTTAGGCTATCGAACAACCTTCTGGAAATAGCAGGCACACTTTCTCTGAAATCACTTTCCCATGTGCTAATACGGGAAGGTAACAGTTTGACTGCTTGCTTTTGTGGTATTGGTAAAAATTGATGTAGATAACACTGATGAGAACACAATAAAGTCCGAAAATCGATTGAGGCTGTTCATCAATTTTCAGTCTACGGATATATAGCTAATGCATGCATGGATCAATTTCGTAATATTGATATTAACGTAGCGATATGTATATATGTACGAAAAGAATTCCTCGCAATATAAATAAATAAAAAAATACATGCAGTTTCTAACGTAATTCTCACACTGATTCAGCTTGAGAATTACGTTTAGGTTTCAGCACAAAATTTATTTTCCATTGCTTTCTGCCAGTGTTTAACGTATCTGATAGGAACGGACGTACAATTCTATTCAATGGACCCAGCTTCTCTATATCACACAGTTCAGTGGCCAACCTGAGATTATAAACAAGACACCTAATCATGGTGATCGAACCAGTTTCAAACAAAGAACCACGTGTTTTTTAAGCGAACGCCTTAAACATACTGTTATGTCTACGCTTAGGATTTGTATATACATACAAATACACACACGCACTCACATAATATAAGTATATAGATATATGTGTATACATATAAATGTGTATATATATACATATACATACATATACACATGTATATACATGTAGATGTATTTATATAACATTAAATATGCGTCGTATGCATATGTATTCTACTTAAGGTTTCGTATGCAAGTATTCATGCGCGAAAAGAAATAATTAAATATTCACCACATTGATATTAGCCGTAGTGTTACTGAGAGAATATATTCCGAAGACTATTTGAACATGGGCATGATTCATATCTAACTAGATTATTTCACTCTCTTCATCTTAGGGCACGATTTAAGTAGTTCGTTAAATAATAATTGAGGCGTCTTTTCAAGTATTAATTTCTGTTTTCTATCAATATATCTATCTATTTATGCATTTATCTACCTATTTGAACATATGAGTTTCTGTACGTGCATTATATATATATATATATATATATATATATATATATATATATATGTATGCACATATATAAGTAGGTATGCATGTATATGTGCAAGTATCTATGAGTGTGTTCAGGTATTTACGTTTATCTATATAGATATGTATATGTGTGTATGTGTGTATACACATATATATGTGCATACATACATATATACATATATATTGTGTCTATTGCATATATATACTGTGAAATCTATCAACTAATTGAGGAATCGCAATCTAATTTTACTTTGCTTTGCCTTCTATGTGTAACTATGTGTGTGTGTGTGTATGTACGCATCTAGGAATATATATATATATATATATATGTATATATATATATATATATATATATATATATATATATATATATATATAGAGAGAGAGAGAGAGAGAGAGAGAGAGAGATACAAAGATAGATAGATAGATA
>NC_142937.1:39884565-39892065 GCF_046866305.1 Octopus bimaculoides
TTCAAGAAATATCGTATATAGCGCAATTGTAACCACGTATACAACTACGTTATCTACATATATAGGGATTGCAGCAAACCAGTTCAAGATGCGGGGCAAACAACACATGTTCACTTTTCGCAACCTAATCAGGAACAATGATTTGTAACTATCCAAACATATATGGACATTAAAATCAAACAAGCATTCCGTTTAGCATTCATTGGAAAATATTTTCACAGGCACAACTATACCAAACTAAGAACAATCCCTGCCAATATTTTCCAAATGAATCCTACCATATTCTCACATTCAAGAACCATCACCGAAACTTTCAAATCGCTGTCATTAATATACTTGTTTACATACATCACGCACACACACAATTATATATATATATATGTATATATATATAGATGGACAAAGCTTGGAACATGTCCACATTTATGTTTCGTAGATCTTTGAGGCACTTTGGCATAAAATTAAAAAGACAGGCACGTTCACTCAAATGTTCGCCACTCTGTCTCGCCGTTCAACAAGTTTACTTGAATGTACTACCTTCCCTACTCTCCTCTTTCTTTCATCTGCGTTTTGATTTAAAATCCAACCGTGGTCAACCTTATGTGCAAACCTTTCGAGGACCAAATTCGAGGGTCTTTTTAAATTATTTGACCTTTGGACGGAAACGCTTTGCGTTTATCTTCTCCATGACTCAGCATTCTCACGTCACAATGTTTCACATGTTCACACACACACACACACACATTAATATATATATATATATATATATATATATATATATATATATATATATATATATATATATATATACATATATATATATACATATATATATATATATATATATATATATATATATATATATATATATATATATATATATATATATATATATATATGGAGGGAGAGAAAGATTAATATAAATATCGATATCAATATACATACATACATGCATGCATACATACATACATACATGCTTACATACATACATACATACATACATACATATGAATGGATCTCTGCCGGTTGTGACAATGACGATTCATTTCGATCAGCTCACTTAGTTGCTTCTGATTTAATGTGTAAGAAGCCGAGTAGTCCCCAAACATATGTATCGTTCACCTAATTCTGTGGCATAATTAACTAGAAGCAGTGTGCATGTTTTCGATGTCAAATTAATGTCATAAACTTTCCTCAGAACGTTTATAACATTCTCTCGAATTCTTAAATTAGTGGTTATCGAAACTAGTGCTTACAATTTTTGGTGCCTGTTTCGGTAGAATTATATTGATGTATTCATAGAATAATTTCAAGTATGCTTGGGATCAAAACAACATTGTTGGTTTTACTTATTAAAAACTTACACAGCAAATTTCCATCCGTCACAGGCCTACTCCTACTAAGAAACTACCCCCCCCCCCCGCCAAAAAATGATGAATTTAGAAAAGAACTACATCACCTCTTTAGAACTTTGGATTCTCTGTTACAGCAGAACAACAACTACAGTCAGTCCACTTCCTAGATTTTACACTCAGCCTAGAATCCCAAGAAGAAAGAGAACGAAAAAAATTCAGTATATACATAGACAATCCAACCACCCCAAAACGTAGTAAAGCACATTTCCCTTAGACTTTCCACTTTATCACCAAATTTAAAAAATACTAAATGAAATACTAACACAATATAACGAAGTTTTCAATAACAGCAGTTACAAGGAAAAAGTGCATTATATAAACAATAAACCTCTCACAATTTATAAAATACGTAAGGACAGAAAAAGAAAGATCATTTGGTCTAATCTTCCTTCAACATACAAGTCTTCTTATCAGTAACTAATCATTTTTCAAAATACTGTAATAACGTTCCAAACCATATTAGTACGAATTGATTAACATACACAATGTAAAATTATTATGCCCCACAATCAACAACTTCGAAAAGACTGTAGCCAATTACAATAACTGAAAATTTGCCCGAAAAGGAAAACCTAAATCACACACATAAAAACAATTGCTATTGAAGAACACCTCGAAAAGGAAACTGTTTTTCAAGAAATATCGTATATAGCGCAATTGTAACCACGTATACAACTACGTTATCTACATATATAGGGATTGCAGCAAACCAGTTCAAGATGCGGGGCAAACAACACATGTTCACTTTTCGCAACCTAATCAGGAACAATGATTTGTAACTATCCAAACATATATGGACATTAAAATCAAACAAGCATTCCGTTTAGCATTCATTGGAAAATATTTTCACAGGCACAACTATACCAAACTAAGAACAATCCCTGCCAATATTTTCCAAATGAATCCTACCATATTCTCACATTCAAGAACCATCACCGAAACTTTCAAATCGCTGTCATTAATATACTTGTTTACATACATCACGCACACACACAATTATATATATATATATGTATATATATATAGATGGACAAAGCTTGGAACATGTCCACATTTATGTTTCGTAGATCTTTGAGGCACTTTGGCATAAAATTAAAAAGACATAGGATCTTAAACCCTATGCTGTTACAGCACTGGGGTTTCACTTTAGGTGTAAAGGGTGTGATCTTTTATACTCTACAGTGGTGACCAATGCTGTGGTTTGTAATAATTTCTGCTCCAAAGTTAGGCGGACTAAACCAATATGTTTAGCGTTGAAGCGCTGGAGTGCCACAAGCTCCGTTGTCCGTTTGACGCTATATGGCAACTATACGCGAGAGCAGTAGTCCAAGTGTTTGAGAATAGTTAGAATCAATTTGGTTGCCTTCTTCCTTCTTTTGAATGATCTCAGAACCCAACCAACCATTCACCTGTAAATTAATGCTATCTTAGTAATAGGTACACAGAATGATGCATCATTATTTATGTGGATTCCCAGATCTTAGTACTGAACTGCCTGTCATTTTCTTTAGCCATCAGATCTGTTTTTTTCTTACCATCAAGAACCTTTATGCTTGTGATACTCTCGTATTGTCAGCGTAGCTGGTGAGAGTGATTCATTGTATTACTGAGATCATATCCAAGAGAACCACCATGAACAATAATGGCCCAAGTAGCACTACTGTTTGTGGCGGCTCTCACAGCCTTATGTGTATATATGTATGCACCTGCGTATGTATGTGTGAGTGTATATATTTATATGTCGTAGGCATATCTATCCATAAATATGTTTATATATGCAGTATGTGTATATATATACTTGCGTATGCATGTAAATATATATACAAATTATATATATATATATATATATATGTGTGTGTGTGTGTACATATATATATATGGTTATATATACATATAAATATATGCATGTATATATGTATATATATATATATACACATGTATACACTCGTATGTGTGCGTATATATATGGGTGTTTGTGTATGTATAAATACATGTATGTACACATTCGTATGTGTGCGTGTATGTATGCATGTGTATATATATGTATATATGTATGTATCTATCTATCTATATGTGTATGTGTGTATACATATTCATCCGTTGATTTTTATATCTATGTGAATATGTGTGCATGCTGATATATATATATATATATATATATATATATATATATATATATATATATATATATATATATATATATATATATTATACATAATACAAGTATATATGTTATTAATACTACACATACAATAAGATAACTAGTAAAAACTAAATTAAATAGAACAGTCGTATTTGAAAGAAAAAAATATTACACAGATCAAAGTATGTAAAAAAATAAACAGCTTACAAGTGAATTGGGGCGTTTAAACGGACTCAATGGTGTGGGACATTTTTAATGGGCTGGCCAGACAGGAACAACAGCTGCTCCAATAAATGTAACAGCAATTTCTAGAGACGCTACACTAGCAGTAACAGCAACAGCAATAACCACAACAATTGAACATAAATAACTGATGAACGTGTTATTTAAATGTAGAAAATCATTATACATTCTAAGATCCTAGATGATGTGTGTACTTTTATCAACAGAGATTAATTTAAACTGACTATTATGTTTGAATGCACGATTGCATACATATATCTTTATATCTATGTGTGTGCGGATATGTATATATATGTAATCATATATGTGTCTGTTTGTACATGTGTGTGAGCGTGCTTATGTGTGTGTTCGTGTGCGCGTGCGTGCATATAGGCGCAGGAGTGGCTGTGTGGTAAGAAGCTTGCTTCTCAACCACATGGTTTCGGGCTCAGTCCCACTGCGTGGCACCTTGGGCAAATGTCTTCTAATATAGCCTCGGGCCAACCAAATCCTTGTGAGTTGATATGGTAGATGGAAACTCAAAGAAGCCTACCGTATATATATGTGTGTCTCTTCAAAACGCCAGTGTCTTAATGGTGGCTGCTGATGAAGGATATGTTCTCTATGTGGCCTGCTTGTTTTTTGTACCTTGTTTATCATTTTGTCTATGTTTTTTTGCAACGTCATGTACCCAGATATGTATCTATATGTACATGTAGATGAAGGTATGTACATACATGTACATATATATGCATATACTCATATATTATATATATATATATATATATATATATAAAGTGTAGTATATTGCCACTTAAGTGTGGCTGACCCCTAGGGGTGGATGTTACTGTTGCTTTTAGCCCCAGGAGGACATCTCCTCCAGCTGGCTTATCGACACACGACTGTGTCCTGTTTGCCAAGGGAATTTATCCCTCTCACCTCGATCTGCAGCACGAACGTATCCGGATTTCAGGGTTATTTCCCTTCGTCGGCGTTCGACAGCTGATGACCTTGGTGAGAGAGACAAAAACCTGGCAAACTTATATCTTCTTTTCCAGTGAAATTCTTCACCTTTTCAATATCAGTGAAGAATTTCACTGGAAAAGAAGATATAAGTTTGCCAGGTGTTTGTCTCTCTCACCAAGGTCATCAGCTGTCGAACGCCGACGAAGGGAAATAACCCTGAAATCCGGATACGTTCGTGCTGCAGATCGAGGTGAGAGGGATAACTTCCCTTGGCAAACAGGACACAGTCGTGTGTCGATAAGCCAACTGGAGGAGATGTCCTCCTGGGGCTAAAAGCAACAGTAACATCCACCCCTAGGGGTCAGCCACACTTAAGTGGCAATATACTACACTTTATCGTGCAGTTACTGTTAATACTTCATTTAGAGAATTAACATTGCTTATATATATATATATATATATATATATATGTATGTATGTATGTATGTATGTATGTATATATTTGTTTGTCCCCCGCCCCATCACTTGACAACTGATGTTGGTGTGTTCACGTCCCAGTAACTTAGCGGTTCGGCAATACAGACTGATAGAATAAGCACTAGGTATACAAAGAATGAGTCCTGCGGTCGATTTCTTCAACTAAAAAACCCTTTAAGGCGGGGCTTTAGTATGGCTTCAGTCAAAAGGGCTGAAACAGGTAAAAGAATAAAAGAATATGTGTGTGTGTGTGTGTGTGTATATATATATGTGTGTGTGCGCGCGCGTGTGTATCCTTACATATATTTATGTATAGATTCTTTCCATATTTTGTCAGGCATTAAACAATGACCAAGCTGGTCATTCAAAGGTTTCTATCCTATATAAACCTGTGTAGGATTGTTAGCCTTTGGATTAGAAATTGTACTACAGCTGATTTAATATAAATCGATTAAGTGCACAAAATTATTATATCAAAGGAACCTAAGACATTTATTCAGCGGAAACACGTGTCGGAATGTAACAGAAAGAAAATTATTTTTATTAAACAAATTTTAAAGATGTGTTACTCTCCATTCTTCATTAGAATGTCTTAATAGCATCCACTGTGTTGTAAATGAAATACATTGGAGCAGTCTCGGGATTTAGCAACCAATGGGAGGACAGTTTCACTTTTTATTCTAAACTATTTTAAATGTTTGCTATGATTCAGAGTTGTTTGTCAAGACTAGATTTTATAAGAGTTGCTCGTAAGATATCTGCTCTTAAGGCGGCGAGCTGGTAGAAACGTTAGCACGTCGGGCGAAAAGCTTAGCGGTATTTCGTCTGCCGCTACGTTCTGAGTTCAAATTCCGCAGAGGTCGACTTTGCTTTTCATCATTTCGGGGTCGATAGATTAAGTACCAGTTACGTAGTGGAGTCGATCTAATCGACTGGCCCCCTACCCCAAAATTTCAGGCCTTGTACCTAGAATAGAAAAGATATCTGCCCTGTATATTCCTTTCACACAAACTTACATATGCACACACGCGTACACAAACACACACATACACACACACATATATAAATACAAACATATACATATATATATATATATATATATATATATATATATATATATATATATAATACTATAAATAATATATATGCATATATGGGTACAGAACGTCACCAACTGTGTTAACAGCATAAAGTACGAAAACAAATGAGCTAAGTACGCAAACAACGGGAGAAAACTGGAAAACAAGACAGGTAACACGGAGAACGACCCTTCATCAGTTATCGGCTGTCTATCTACTCCTCATTTCGAGCATTCAACAACAATATGAGTCTTCGAAGACAGTTGCTTCCATAAATACCAAAACAGAATTTTGGATTTATGAAAGGTCAAAATTGGGAACAAAAACAGGACAGTGTAGACATACAAGGGAACCGAACGAAAACAAACATGGAGGATCGTTAGACCAGAACGAGAAAATAGTGAACGCTGGGAGAAATATTTTCTTGGAAAAGAGGAAAGATAGAAGAGAGAGAGAGAGATAGAAGACGTCCAGTCACTAGAACGTCGTGCAGGAGAAGAAAGATGGACGAACATCACGTGTGAGCAACGAGAGAAAGAAAAAGAGAAAGAATGGAGAGAAAGACAGTTAGGAAACGGTGAAGGGGATTCATATATATGTATATATAAATCCAAATTTAGGGAATAGAGTAGGTAAAATCCAGACTACATATGTTTCTCAGCTAGCAGAACTTCAGAAGCAGTAGTTACTCAATGAGAGGTACTCCGCTAGCTACCCCCGTTGAGTAATTACTCATTATTAATTTCGAGGTTCTGCTAGTTAGGAAACAGATGTAACCTGGACATTATCTACTCCATTTCCTAAATTTGGATTTTTATTCGCATATTCAGCAACCCCAGCTACTAATCGCGAACTATAAAATACCTTTCTACAGCTTATCGAACTTAGATATCGGAAACATTTACAACCTTCTACGTCAATAAACCACAATTGTTTCTGAAAGTTGTATTTTATACCTTCTACGGTATACATTATGCGCAAGAGTGGCTGTGTGGTAAGTAGCTTGCTTACCAACCACATGGTTCCGGGTCAGTCCCACTGCGTAGCAACTTGGGCAAGTTTCGTCTACTATAGCCTCAGACCGATCAAAGCCTTGTAAGTGGATTTGGTAGATGGAGGCTGAAAGAATCCCGTCGTATATGCATGTGTTTGTGTGTGTGTGTGTATGTGTGTGTTTGTACACAAGCATCACTTCACA
>NC_142937.1:39897065-39909565 GCF_046866305.1 Octopus bimaculoides
AAAGTATTTCTCTCTGTCCTTTTTACATTGTGAGTTCAAATCCAACAGAAGTGGATTGTATCTTATTTTTATGCTTCCGAGTTCAATATACCTCCTAAATACTGGTGTCGATATAGCTGATTGAAGTATCCCCCTGAATATAAAGGACCGTGTGGTTGTTATAAATCATCATCATCACTATTATTATTATTATTATTATCATTATTATTTTTCTCTTTTTAAGGCAGCGAGCTAGACGAAATGCTTAGCGGCATTCCGCCTGTTGCTACGTCCTGAGTTCAAATTCTGTTGAGGTTGACTTTGCCTTTCATCCTTTCCGAGTCGATAAACTAAGTACCAGTTGTGTACTGGGATCGATGTAATCGACTAGTCCCCTCTCTCAAAATTTCAGGCCTTCTGCCTATAGCAGAAAGGATTATTATTTTCATTATTTAAGGCGGTGAGCTGGCAGAATTGTACTTTATTTCATCGATCACGAAAGATGAAAAACAAACTTGACCTTATCAGGATTTGAAGTGGGTTAGTTTCATCTGCAAGAATTAGCCACTATAGTTCTTATTTCTTTATTGCCCACAAGGGGCTACACACAGAGGGGACAAATAAGGACAGAAAACGGATTAAGTCGATTATATCGACCCCAGTGCATAACTGGTACTTATTTAATCAACCCCGAAAGAATGAAAGGCAAAGTCGACCGCAGTGGAATTTGAACTCAGAACGTAACGGCAGACAAAATACCGCTAAGCATTTCGCCCCGCGTGCTAACGATTCTGCCAGCTCGCCGCCTTCATTTTAGCCATTATAGTTCTTTCCAATAATACTTGTCTACCATTTTGAGTTGGGAGGAAGGGAATGGATTATGCAGACATATAATGCAATGCAGTAGGCAAAAACTGAATGGCCATAGCAGAACACCTTTAAACATAGTTCTGCTCAACAGACACAACACCGAGGGCTAAACAACAACAGAAATTTCTATCTCAGTATTCCCCCACACCTGCTAATATTAGCTGTTAAATAGCGTGCATATCACATCATACCATCATTAAAATGTAATAGCCATTAGATAATGCAAACGTAGATATGTTGTAGCAGGAAAGGAGGAGAAGGGATAATCACAGTTGGAACGTCTCTAGTCTTCAGTCTGGTTTAGATTGGATGCCTGGTTCCAATCGATGGAAACAACAACAGCTGCTCCTCATCTTCTAATTTAGGCACGAAGCCAGCAATTTGGAGGGAAGTTAGTCGATTACACCAACCCTAGTATTTGACTGGTACTTTATTTCAATGACTCCGAAATATTGAAAAATAAGTTTGACCTCGACAGGACTCGAAATCTTGCCATAAAGAGCCGCAAGAAATATCACGAGGCATTTTTCCAACATGTTAACGTTTCTGTCAATCCACTGTCGTCGAACATACTTTATTAGGACAGAAAATAAATGATGGAAGATAATAGCAGGAGGAAATGGTCACTGTATGACTATCTTTGATCATAGAGATACTGGGATCAGAGATTATTTTGCACAAAACAACAACTCTGTTAGCCACGACCACAACCAATCGCATCAACAACAATATAATCACACCAACAACCACGACATCCACCCTTATCTCCACCCGATCTAAATAAACTAATAAAACACAATAGTCATTGAACAAATTCGTTGGAGAAGGAAATTAAATTTATCTCCCTGTTTTTGTAAATTTTTAATTCAATTTCATTTTTTTTAATTGAAGTTGGTAGAGTTTATTTAGAGAGTTAGAGTTTGATATATTTTTACATATTTTGTTTATATTTTATTTTACTTTTTATATCCTCCCGCCCCCATAAGCAGAGGTGATATCATCGACCCTGTGGGTTGCCTGAGGGTGTGGTTAATGCTTGTCATTTCACATAGATTGGGGCTTTTTTTTTTCTTCACTCTTTAAAACTAAAATGTTTTCTATCTTTTAAATAATTTATTTTTTTCGATGTTTAAACTTAGTGGATCTATTGTTCATTTTACTTATTTGTTTATTTTAGGAAACTAATTGTAGGAAGAGAGTGTAAGAGAGAAAGGGGGGGGGAAGAGAGAGACGATGAGTCGGGGATTTCACAGTGGAATACATTGGAAAGTTAGGAAGAGTCAAAGAGAGTGAAAGAGAGGTGGCGTAGGCAAGTGAGGGGAGGGAAATGTGGAGTGGTAAATGATGGGGGAAGGGTGATGTATGTTTATGTTGGTATAGTTGTGGAAATGGTCGCCTTCATCGTAAAACTGATGACGACGATGACGATGATGATGATGATTGTAGTGGTGGTGGTGGTGGCGGTTGTGGTATTTGTTATTGGCTGTCATGCTGATGATGGTGGTGATAGTATTATTGGTGGTGATGACAAGGTTGTTTGTTGTTGAAGTGTTGTATGATGTAGGCGGTCCGTGTAGAGGAAGTGGAAGTGGTGGTCTTGTATTGTTCAAATTGAAGGAAATAACTAACATCAATAAAAAACAAGAAGAAAAATACTTGAAAAACAACAGCAGTAGCAACAACAAAACTACAATAACACCATTAACCGCAACAACTAAAAGCAACTTTTTAAAACTAATAGAAGAGCAAAACAGAAAAGAATGAAAAAACAAAATCAAAATCAAAAAAATTAAATAAAATGTCCTTTAAAATTATAGAAAACAAATAAACGAAACCAAATTGCTTTGTTAACGCTATAATACTACCACATGGCCACTCACATGTATGTGGCTCCGAGCAGAACCTCCTTAAGCAAATACTAAGCACCACCACCACTACCACCATTGCAAACAGTCATCGACACTTTCTTGTCTGCTGCACCTCCCAGACTCTAACTGTCACAGCTGTAACTAACCAAAGGATATTAAATTAAATTTTAAATAACAACAATAGCAACAACAACAACATGAAAATGGAGATAACAATCATATAGTCACTATATACATCAGCTGATTCCCTTACCACATTGCATTTCTTCTGAGGAGTGAAATGAGGCAGTTAAGTAGAAGAAGGAATACAGAAAATGGAAGAGAGACTGAGAGACTGAAAGACAGTCAGAGAGGTTGAGTGAAAAAAGAGATGGATAGCAAGATAAAGGGACAGGAAGGAAGATTTGAAAGAAGTGTAATATTGAAAAGGTTAATCTTTTCATGAAATTTGATGGGGTTCATGAGTCTTGAACTGGTTTCTCTGGTGTTAAGCAGATAAAAAGAAGTATTTCCATCCAGGATAGAATCTTTTGTAGACCGGAATATAGGGGGTGCATAATAATAATGATTATGATGATGACGATGATGACGATGACGGATGATGCCGATGACGATGACGGATGATGCCGATGACGATGCCGACGCCGACGACGACGACCGCGGCGATGGCGACGACGATGATGACGATGATAATGATAATAATAATGATCATTATTATTATTATTATTATTATTATTATTATTATTATAATGACGATGATGATGATTGTTATCATTATTATATCTTACATTGGCAGAAATACGTCATAGAATTTGAAGAAGGGAGGGTTAAGCTGAATGGATTAATCTAGCTCCCCAGCTGGTACATATTTTATAACTCAGTAATAATGAAAAAATACAGCTGACTTTGGTGTGATCTAAACTCCAAAAGATATAACTAAATACAGCTAAATCTTTTTGTCTGGTACTCTACCGATTCTGTCATTTAGTGTCCTAACAAAATTGATTCATTTATTGCCATGAGAGTAATGATACAAGGTCACTTTTCAAAGCATTTAGTCAAAGAGTTGTATTGATTTTATCCACTCCAGAAGGAGAGTGAAAGGCAGACTCATCCTTGATAGGATAATAGTATTTTTTTGTTTTGTGACATAATCGCCAGGCCTTAAATTTGGGGGAGAAGAGTTAAGCAAAACTATCACCCAAGTACTTGACTGGTACTTTATTTTATTGACAGTAGAAGAATTAGATTTGAATTCAGGACATATAGATCCTGAAAAATTTCTGCGATAGTCTAATGACTGATGATGATAATAATGATGATAATCATAATAATAATAATAATAATAATAATAATAATAATAATGATAATTATAATTATAATTATAATAAGTAGGATAACTCAAACAAGATATGAATCTATGTATGGAAAAAGTTTTTTCTGTTTGGCTGCCACTTTTCGATTTCTGTAAAAGTGAATTATCTCCTGAGATTCAGCATGGAAAATTACATCAATACACCAAATTTTAGATTTTTCCGTAAACTTTCACCAGGTGCAGCCAAACAGAAAAGATCCTATGGAAGTAGACACATATACCAAAGCTACAATGAGAAGTAAATTAACTGAAACTGAAACTGTTACAATAATTCCAGACATTGACATTAGAGAAATAGACTCAAACTACTCATACGAATATGATTAGATGAAACTACAGAGAAATTAAGTCAAAGATTTGCAAATGACAATAGAAAAGTATTGAACTGATATTAAAAATCTGAAGTCAAAGATGAACATAAGATAGTAGTTTTAAATACATGAGGCGTCCTGGCTATAAACTACAGCTTAAATACAAACTGCAGGTTAAGTGAATTTATGAGTAAAGTATACAAAGAGTATTTCAAAACTATAATATTATGTGGAAGCTGATATAGATAGGATGTACCAACACTCAGAATGTACTGAACCTGGTAGAAATAGAGAACTACAACAAGGTAGCATAATTAGTATCAGAAAATTGTATAGAAGTGACTTAAGGGGACTTGATTAGTGTAATAAAGGAATATGAAAAATAAGACTTTAGTCATATAAGAAAACAATGCAATCACACAAATATAAAGATAAATATAAATAGATATGTGTGAAGGTGCATGCATGTGTGAAGGTGCATGCATGTGTGCATGTCTATAGGAAGAGACAATAAACTAGATGCTATCTATAAAAGGAGAAAAAGATTGAGGCAAAGACAAAAGAGATAGTTAAAATAAAAGAAGAGATTAAATGAAAACGGAATTCCAGTATATACTAAAGAGAAAAATGTAAAGAAAATATTCCCAGGTCAATACCCCAAACACACTTGACAGAATAGTAGTGGTGGTCGGTTAGAATGAAAATAAGTAAAAGTGCAAAATAATTAAAAGTGCAAATTCTAAAAGCAGAAACTGAAAGGCTTAGCAAAGATGTTGATGGCTGCACAGAATCACTGTATAGATGCACACAATTCTAAAAAGTAACTTTTCTAATTTATGCAGCAGACTTGAAGGTAAGGTATTAGTCAACCCTGTGGGTCCCAGAAATTGTGTAGTACTTTATTTCCACCACCACCACCACCACCAAGAACCTCAAGGGATGACAGAAAAAGATGACCTCGGCCCGACTTGAAATCTGCATGCAAAGAGCAGAAACAAATAGCAAAATAGAGGGACCAGTCTTTCAGATGCAGCCCGATCTATGTTAAGGATGAGCTTTTGTCAGGGGAGATCCTCAGTGGTAGTGAAACCAAACGTCTGGTGTGATTATGAAAATTCTAGCTGAGTGCCACTGAGGTTAGTAAATTTCCAACATCAAGATATCACCACTGCACTGGTAGTGATATCTCAATGTTGGAAATTTTAAAGGAATGAAGTCTTTGTCCACTTTTATGTCATGTCTACAGACATGACAAGTCACTAGCTATGGCCGTTGCACAAAATACTGATAACTGAACAGGAAAATGGAAAAGTAGTATAAACACATAACAAGCATGGTGCATTACTTGGGTCATGTCTTGTTATGATTGAGAAAGGGACCAAAGAAAAACAGTTTGGATATGATTATCACGAACAGGACCAAAAACAAAAAAAAAATCCTGTGCTGCGATAGAGATCACAATCCCCTCTGATCAAGACATCATACAGAAAGTGATAATAACTTTATCAAAGTATAAGGATCTTAAAATTATAAACGAACCAAGATGAATGCGAAACCACACCAATAATATTTGAGACACTAGTATGATACAAAAATGCATGACTAAACATATGAATTACCATCAAGTTTCACATCTGTGCATACTGTCCAGAAATAACCTTGTTAGGTACAGCACATATCTTACATAACACATTTTCAATCTAATATAACTCAGTTCACACAATAATTTCTCAGTATGTCAAACAAATTATATAATAAGCAAATGAAAATGTAAGTTACATGGGCCCAAATCATACAGTTTTAAATACTAATATATATATGACTTACTAAATGTGACAAGTGTCTCCTTCTTTTGTTGGTCCAGTTACACACACACACAGTGCTGATCTCTGACTGTGGAGGGAACTTGTGGAAGAAGTAAACACAGGAAGACATGGGATGCGGTGGTGAAGCATGATCTTCACTTGTTGGGGCTCATAGAGGTAATGACAAGTGCCTGAAACCTTTGGCAGTATGTTGTGTGTGAGAAGAGTCGTTAAGCCAAATGAAATCACAGTCATGGCAGTTGCTGGTGTCATGCAAATGGCACCCATGCCAGTGGCACATAGAAAGCACCCACTACACTCTAGAAGTGGTTGGCATTAGGAAGAACATCCAGCCATAGAAACCATGCCAAATCAGACTCTGCAGCTTACCAGTTCTGGTCAGATCGTCTAACCCATGCCAGCACCGAGAGCAGATGCTAAATGATGATGATGATGATATATATATGTATATATATATATATATATATATATATATATATATATATATATATATATATATATATATATATATATATATATATATATATACACACACATACACACACACATATACATACTCATGCATATATGCATGCATTTATGTATTAATGTGTTATGACTATGACACTCTGTGCTGTAGTTTGAACACATGACACAGATTTAAAACTGGCAGCAGAACCTTATTACTCATGCAATATAAATAATGTTCCATTAAACAGTAATGGTTTTAAAAAAAAAGAATTAAATATAAATAAAAACCAATGATTAAATAAAAATATAAAATTGTAGAAATTCATGACAAATAGCAAAAGACAGACTTTCTTCAAAGAACTTTTGCAGACCCTCCTACACATACACTAAAAACAATACATTACATTATATAACTATATTTTTCCATTTATATCCACAATTTACTCATATCCTTAAAAATAATATGAGAAAAACAAATAAATAATATTTAAAATGAGGAATTTTTTCATATCTATGTGACCTTTATTATTATTATTGATATATTTTAAAGATTTTTTTTCTATGTAAGGGGAGATTATGTACGACTGAATTGACCCCAGTATATTGGCAGTCAGCTTTGGGTAATGCTTTCAGTAAAAACATCTTTGTGAAGATTTTTGTATTCATATTCTTAAATGTAAAGATTTTCTCTTCTTTGGTTTATTTCTACTTCAGCTTTCTTGTTTTGTCATTTTGTTGTTGTTTTTTTTGTTTTTTGTTTCTTTTTCTTTTGTATTTAGCTTCAATTGAAAATTTCTGAGAAAAGTTACTTCTTGTCTTTGAAATGTCTGGATTATTTATGTTTTAACCAACTTCTACATGTGTTATTTTGTGTGTGTGTGCATATGTGTGTGTGTGCATATGTGTGTGTGTGCATATGTGTGTGTGTGCATATGTGTGTGTGTGCATATGTGTGTGTGTGCATATGTGTGTGTGTGCATATGTGTGTGTGTGCATATGTGTGTGTGTGTGCATATGTGTGTGTGGGTGTGTGTGAGGAGGAATTTAGTCTCGACCAGTCGTTGGTGTTGTTATTGTCAAGTAGCCTTGGCTAGTTCTATTTGACAAGCAATGAAAGGAAGCAATCAGATGGCTAAAAGCCAACCCTCAACAGTCCCATACTGCAGATATCAAATATATGAAATACTGGCTTGACGAGATTTGAACATCTTAGCTTTACGTTACAGCTTGTTTTAGTATTCACTGCTGAAGTGAAAGCGTAGCCATCACTCACATGCATGTATGATTTGACAGTATGTACCTTGCTTTTATTGTTTCAGATACCATTATAGTCACAAGAAGATATAGACATCCTCTAATACCATCTCACTGTTGATCCAATGAAACATTAATAATGTGATAGGAGGGAGTTTTCAAAGACACATTCTATCATCAGCACCATTATTTGAACCCACAATGTTATAATCACGAGGTCAATAGCCCAAACCACTAAGCCACTCACCTTCCAGTGTGGTAACAGTTATAAAACAGTATCCATTTGTTAAGCAGGGGAGAATTTGCGGTGACAGTAAGTTGATCTAATTGTTGTTGTTATTCCAGGTTAGTCCTGGCTAAACATACCCATAGTCAAAGGCATTCAAGTTATGACCAACACATCTTTTATCACAGATATTGCATATTTAGGCAACATTATTCAATGTGTTCTTGTTTAAGGACTGCTTTATTGAAGGAGACTTCCAGCAGTTCATGTGATCACATAGAGAAACATGTGTTGATTCAAATTGAGTAGACTGATCATAGCTAGTTGGGTACAGAGATGACTTGGTACCCATTTTAATGTGTTGTAATATGAAGCAGCTTGCTGCAGTGGGCAACAAAAAAATAAATACTCTGCATGACTAATTTTAACATCTTGTTCATAGAGATGCCAGCTAAATGAAGAGGAAGCAAAGCCCTGGCAGAGAGGCACACAAAGGAAACATAGAACTGTATTGTGGTATAGGTGCAGGAGTGGCTGTGTGGTAAGTAGCTTGCTTACCAACCACATGGTTCCGGGTTCAGTCCCACTGCATGGCATCTTGGGCAAGTGTCATCTACTATAGCCTCGGGCTGCCCAAAGCCTTGTGAGTGGATTTGGTACATGGAAACTGAAAGAAGCCTGTCAATGCTAGTGTGTTTATGTCCCTGTCAGTTAGCAGTTTGGCAAGAGAGACCGATGGAATAAATACTAGGCTTACAAAGAATAAGTCCTAGGGTCGATTTGCTCGACTAAAGGTGGTGCTCCAGCATGGCCACAGGCAAATGACTGAAACAAATAAAAGAATAAAAGAATACTAACTAACACAATTCCAAGCCTTTAATTTATTCAGGAGAATGACAACACTTATGATCGAAGTAACACTAGCTATGACCATCTCATTTTCTACAAAATAAGTAATTTTAGATTACATTATTTCATATCCCTTCTCTTCTCATGTAAATGCAAGACAGAATTGACTGCTATTTCTAGCATGCCAAAGACTAATAGGAAAACTACTGTATTGGCCCAGAACAAGCACAGATCATGAAAGCTTTGTAGTATTATACAGATTTGAATGAGATGCAATATAATAGATAGTCAAGTGGGATATTGTGATGTTCATGGTTTACCTATGCAGTTCTTTCCAATTAAGCATAAGATGGAGTTATATCCATGAAAAAAAAAAAGTTTTTAAAAATTAGGCAACTCTAAAACTCGCATATTTCGAAAAGTAAAGATTAGAATTTTTATGTGATTTAGGTAGAAGAAATAGATTTTGGGACAAGAGTTTATTTTGAAATAAGTTTCTGCAGGAATATTTCAAAGACTTAAGGCTAATCCAAAATCGTGTTTTACTTACATTTTCGATAGAGAATCAGTTTATTTACCAGGTAGATTAATTCAAAAAGCTTTGTTTTTAATACTTATATTTCTTTTAGGTTTGAATACGTACAATATGTTTATATAGACACACACATAGACACAAAGGCATAATTATGTATTTGTGCGAAAGTGGGGAGTGTATATGTCTACAATACAGCAATGCATGCATATTTACATATATTTATATATATATATATATATTTCTTTTTATACATATACTTATGTACATATGTATACATATGCACAATATCTCTATATGTATTTATATATGCATATATATGTGTATATATGGTTATATATAAGACTGTCAAGCTATCTACCTTATATAATAATATTACATATCTAATATACATGGGCACACACATATATACAACTTCATTTATACACACAGACTTTTAAACATGCTCAAACGTCCAAAAAGCACACTCACATGAACATATTTAAGTATATATCTATACATGATGGAGAAAACATTCACAAATATACTGGGCATTAAATTTTTTTCTTTGCAATGTCGAACAAAACGGTAGTTTGAAATTTTCTGTATTTGGGGGAAATTTTTTTATTATATTTTGATTATTTTACTTTTTCCCTACGGTAGATCATATTTTTAGAATTTCCATAGTTTAGAGAGACTCCTAAAACTTTGAAACATTCTATTTTCCCACTGCATTCTCCCAACATCCCATTACATACATTTTATATGGGAATCTGTATGACAATTTAAAAAACAAATATACTCCATTCATGTGATAAACATATAAAACAAAATATAGGGTATACATAAAATATGTACATGTATATATATATATATATATATATATATATATATATATATATATACATTTGTATATAATATATAAACACATACACATCTATACAACTGTATGCATGTATGCATGTATGCACATATATATATATAAATACATATATATGTATATATATATATATGCATATGTATATATATATAAGTATATATATACATATATATATATATATATATATATATATATATATATATATATATATATATATATACATATATACATACATACACACACACACATGAACACATACATAGTGACAGACAAAACATAAAACAGACTCATGACACAACTTTTGTATGCAGATACAAAAGCTACCTCATGCACTTTTACACACATCACACATACATACACACATAAACACAGGTACACACACAAACACAAACAAATTAAATAAAAAAAAATAGCATTCATAACAGAAGAAAGAATGGTTTCGCAAACTACCTATTTGCTTTTCAATTTATATATGTACATATATATATTTCGATATGAATACACATATCTTTATATACATATATATATATCTTTACATGTGTTTCTATATGTATGTATATGTATATATATATATATATATATATATATATATATATATATATATATATATATATATATACATATACACACTTATAGATGTTTGTATATATATAAGCATACATAGATGCTTCCACATGCATACGTACATGCATATTTACATACACAAGTAAAAAATTTAATACCATTGCTATTTTTTATATTCCCTACCCACAGTGAAATTTTTTCTGCATATATTTACTATCATTTCATTCTTTCTTATTTATTATATTTTTTGCTTTCTTAAAAAAAAAAAAATGGAGAATAAACTGCAGGAGAAAATGTTACATCAATTTTTGTCCAGTTGCCTAGAAACATTGCTACTGAAATTCTAAATGTTTCTAGATTTGAGATTTCACTCTTGAAGGAACAGCTATAGAATTCTTTGTGAAGATAAAGACTGCAGATTAGAATTTGATCTATTTAAGGTCTGGTCTGTTGAATTAAGGTTCACTTACTGGTGGCGGCGGCAAATAAATGCAGTATACATATGATGGGGGATAACTTTCAGGATTTCTGGCTTTTAGGCTTTTGATATTTTTACAACATGCATATGTGTACATATTCATATATATATGTGTATATATATATATAAATATATGCACTCACACACACACATATATATATGTATATACATATATATATATATATATATATATATATATATATATATATATATATATATATATATATATATATATATATATATATATATATATATATATATATATATATATATATATGTATATATATATATAAATGTAAATATAAGTACACATATACATAGATGTCTATTTGCAAACACATGCATCTAACACACACTTAAATGTGTATATAAATATATGTGTATCTACACATGTATATGTAAATTGTGTATATATATTTATGCACATTTATATATACATCTATACATATCTTATACATATCTATATTTATATTTATTCATATGCACGAACAAGAAGAAGCACGTGACCAGGTGTGTGTGTATGTACATGTATATATGCATGTGCGTGTATATATGTATATGTATATGTATATGGAGACATAGGATATAAATTCTTATAAATATACATATATACATGAACTAATATATTTGTATATGTGTAAATATATGTTACTGTAAGTGCTTAAAAACTTATATGCACATATATTTTAAACTATGTATTACAATGACATATTTCTTTAATATGTCTCTGATTATACATGAATTGATACGCACGTGCTCACACACACATGCACACACTCACACACATGCACACATATATATATGTATATATATATAAATACAGAAATATAAATCTATTTTATTTTCTCCATTGTGAGACATTATAACTTGCTTTCATGCTGATTTGATTTCTATTAAGTTTCTTTACCATATTTTATTCATATATCTGTTTTTACTTTTGAAAAATATTTCAAGGGGAAGAAGGAGAAAAAAAATATTGTATAAATATTTATGTGATTATATTTGTATATACACACATTAAGTTTAGTCACTTTCTCTCAATATATGCATCTAGAGATA
>NC_142937.1:39914565-39917065 GCF_046866305.1 Octopus bimaculoides
TCTATCTATCTATCTGTCTATCTATCTATCTATCTATCTATCTATCTATCTATCTATCTATCTATCTATCTATCTATCTGTCTGTCTATTTATCCCTCTACCTCTCTCTTTATGTATATATATATATATATATATATATATATATATATATATATATATGATATATCCATCATTATTACTGATACTATTATCGTTGTTCTTGTTGTTGCTGCTGCTGTTGTGTTTGTTGTTATTGTCATCAAGAAAAGAAAGACAATTAGTGCTATATTCTTTTTTAGCATAAAGCCACAATTAAACTAGTTGTTGTAGAATAATTCAATGGAAATGGGTCCAAAGATTGCGAGACCACTGCTCATTCTGGAAAGTGTGGTGTCCTTCAGTTCACTAAAAGAAATTTGTCCATATATTTGCATTTACTGAAAATTTCAGATCTGGATTTCAATAACTGTAGAACTAAAAAAATATATGGCCTTTAAACATAAGTTGCATTTCTTAGATTCATGAGCATATTGCATGAATTTTTCTATGATTTTCCACTTGATTGTATGTGGTGTGCAATTGTTTCTACAAACTCCATACGTGGCTAGCCTACTTTTGCCAGCATCTCAGGAAGAAGATAAATAGTTTGCATAATGTCTTTTGAAATCACCTTCACATAACCCAATGTAATTTTTATTTTCAGTTAGGTTATCTTGAAGTGTTGCTTTTGCTCCATCTTTTTTAAAAATTAATTAATTATACACACACACACACACACACACACACACATGTACACACACACACATACACACACATACACAAACATAGAAATATGTACATGTATGTTCTTTTCTGTGATCACAAGCATTTTGTAAAATAAATTACTACATCACTATCAAGTCTCTACATTCTCATTTTAAATTATGAATAATACAATGGACAAATTAGTTGAGTGTATTATTAAAAAAAGGCAAGACTGCCATGGCTGGAATGTCTTTCAAATTGGATCTGCTCCACCAGCACTGACCTGGAGCTAAAACTGAATGCCGAATACAACAGCGAGGAAGTTCTTTTTAAAGCTATTTCCCTATGTAGAAAAAAATGTCTTTCGAGAGGAATCGTATGGCAGTTTGGTTAGGTACCAATTCTTGGGTACTTGATTCCTTACAGCATTCTCTGATCATTATTTAATGAATTATTGTTACACGCTTTTGTCTCATGTCAAATATATTTTTTAGTTCATTCCTCAAATTGTACAGACATGCATGCATTCTCACACTCAGTCGCACATGCACTCTTGTATGCAATCACATGAACAATTACACATGTTCATACATCCTTCACACATATTCACACATGTACAGAATCAGATATATTCATAAATGCACACGAATACAATCACATAGTTCCACACACACACACACACACACACACAGCATGTATTTACTTACTCTTTCATAAAGACATAACACTGATTAGGACATCTCAAAATTCTCCTTTATTATTACCCACAAGGCATTGCACCAACTCATTTCCCACCATTGATAACGAGCAAATTTATGAGAGAAGAGAAAGCTAATATTTCAATACTGTAATTTTTTTTTCTTGTGTTCTTTATCTGGTTGGTTGCTACGAGGCAGTAAGGATCAATATTAGCTATTCTACGATGCAGTAAATACTTTGCCCGAATATATCAGTGATATAACAGTATGTGTATGTAATATATATGTGCATATATATATATATATATATATATATACACACACACACACACACACACACACACACACACACACACACAGAGACACAGATATATATGTATAAATGCAGGCATATATATATCTATGTATATATATATATATATATATATATATATATATATATATATATTTTTATATATATATATATATTTATATATATATATATATATATATATATATATATATATATATACAAATACATATATATTTATGCATATTTTTTTAATATTATGTATACATACATATTATAGATATGTATATATAAGCATATATATGTGTGATACACACGCAAACACACATATATAAACATATAGGTACATATATATATATATATATATATATATATATACTCAAACATATATTTAAGTATATACACTAAAATATATATATGCATATTCATATGTATTAATGTGTGTGAGAGTATATATGTATATATATAAAAACTTACACACACATAAAAACATACATATGTATATATGCATACACACACATATATACAAACACACACACACACATATATATATATATATATATATATATATATATATATATATATATATATATATATATATATATATACATATAGACATCCACACACACACACAGATTAATAATTCAAATTTATTGCACATTTCAAGTTACTGTTTGAAATTATATAGCAACTAAACTAAACTAGAAGCTTCTAGGCAATATGTTTTGGGTCCATTAATGCGGGTAAACCCTCATGCTTCTAGTTTAATTACTTCACTGCAAGTCTCTTT